>NW_027192803.1:300000-539346 GCF_949987515.2 Delphinus delphis
AGGGTCTCAAATTTAGAAAACCAACTTATGCTTGCTTAAGGGGAAAGGTGAGTTGGGGTGCTGCATAAAACCAGAGATTGAAATGAGCACAGATAAAGTTCCTTAAGCCAAATATGGAATAGACAAGAGCTACTCCTTGGTCAACGAAATGGACTCAACACCGCATATTAAACGCCTAAGAATGTACCTGACTAGTAAGTATCTTAAAACCTATGGATTGCTATGTCTCCAAAAGAGAATCAAGCATGTGTACAGGGGCATAAACGCAGCAGTGATAGGATTGGAGAGGTTCAGTGAGCAAATGAAGACCCTTTGAAGTCATATTGCATGGTACCCATTCCACGGGTTTCAACTACCCAGGTTTTAGGTATTCTTCCTTCAGCTAAAACATGCATGTGGAACCCAAGTATGATCAACCATGTGAACGGGAGACGTGTTCAAATATGTCTCAGTTTTCTTCCCCTGGTACTCGGGTGCAACATTCCAGACGCTTTACTAATACTCTCCCCACTTGGAAAGTCAGCGCCTTTAACCTCCTGTTTGGCCCAGTTTGAAATTTCTGCGGAAGATGAACAAGAATAGCGAGAACCAATGAGAGGCTAGCTGGAGGTGTCTGGACGGGCAAATTTAACTCTCATTTCCCACCAGGAAGAGGAAATAACCAAAGGCTCAGCATGCCGGGCCGGAACCAGATTAGGGCCTGAAGCCATCCTGTGGTGTTGCGGCCACCTCACAAGAAAGCGAGTTGAAGAAAGGAGCTCAGGGGCACTGTAATTCACAAACCTGCAGAGTTATAAATGACAGCTATCGTCCAAAAATAGACTGAAGTAAGGCTGCCAAGAGGACTTGAAAGCGGGGCAGAATTGCAGGAAACCGATTTCAGGAGGTAGACTGGAATTGCATTGAAAGCATAGGAAAAGAGGCAGAACGTCCACAATGATGCACTTGGCCAAAAAGGGCGTATGCGTTTTTTCCTGAATATATTCAGGAAAAAACGCATACGCCCTTTTTGGCCAACCAAGCAAGCTTGCAAAGGAAATCTGCACTACAATGAAGTCTCACTTCCCCCCGGTCAAAAGGGCCATCTGAAAAAAGTGTAAAATCCAGAAAGGCAGGACAGGCCATGGAGAACTGGGAGCCTTGTTATGCTGATGGGCGGGATGTAAATTGCCAACAACCACTCGGGAGAAGTGTATGGTGTTTCCTGAAACATCTAAAAAACAAATCAACAGAGCCTAGGGCACTTCCACTTATGGTCCTATAGCTTAGGGAAATTAAAATAAAAAAGACACAGCCACCCCAAAGTTTGAAACGGCTCTGTTTACAAGAACCTCATTTACAGTACAAGTTCAACATCGCAGAAAGTGAAAAATGGATAAAGAAGTTGTGGTATTTACTTACAAAGCAATATCACTCAGCAATGAAATCTATGTCATCAGGCCCTTAGCAGCACAATGAGTGGATTCAGGTATGATGATTCTAACTGAAATAAGTCACACAAAAAAGAAACATCATAATATATCAGTAATACACGGAATGTAAACTTGGCTACACAGGAACTGAATTACAGAACAGAACAGGGTCTCAAATTTAGAAAACCAACTTATGCTTGCTTAAGGGGAAAGGTGAATTGGGGTGCTGCATAACCAGAGATCGAAATGAGCACAGATAAAGTTCCTTAAGCCAAATATGGAATAGACAAGAGCTACTCCTTGCTCAACGAAATGGACTCAACACCGCATATTAAACGCCTAAGAATGTACCTGACTAGTAAGTATCTTAAAACCTATGGATTGCTATGTCTCCGAAAGAGAATCAAGCATGTGTACAGGGGCATAAACGCAGCAGTGATAGGATTGGAGAGGTTCGGTGAGCAAATGAAGAACCTTTGAAGTCATATTGTATGGTACCCATTCCACGGGTTTCAACTACAGAGGTTTAAGGTATTCTTCCTTCAGCTAAAACATGCATGTGGAACCCAAGTATGATCAACCATGTGAACGGGAGACGTGTTCAAATATGTCTCAGTTTTCCTCCCCTGGTACTCGGGTGCAACATTCCAGACGCTTTACTAACACTCTCCCCACTTGGAGAGTCAGTCCCTTTAACCTCCTGTTTGGCCCAGTTTGCAATTTCTGTGGAAGATGAACAGGAATAGCGAGAACCAATGAGAGACTAGCTGGAGGTGTCTGGACGGGCAAATTTAACTCTCATTTCCCACCAGGAAGAGGAAATAACCAAAGGCTCAGCGTGCCGTGCCGGAACCAGATTAGGGCCTGAAGCCATCCTGCGGTGTTGCGGCCAGGTCACAAGAAAGCGAGTTGAAGAAAGGAGCTCAGGGGCACTGTAATTCACAAACCTGCAGAGTTATAAATGACAGCTATCGTCCAAAAATAGACTGAAGTAAGGCTGCCAAGAGGACTTGAAAGCGGGGCAGAATTGCAGGAAACCGATTTCAGGAGGTAGACTGGAATTGCATTGAAAGCATAGGAAAAGAGGCAGAACATACACAATGATGCACTTGGGCAAAAAGGGCGTATGCGTTTTTTCCTGAATATATTCAGGAAAAAACGCATACGCCCTTTTTGGCCAACCAAGCAAGCTTGCAAAGGAAATCTGCACTACAATGAAGTCTCACTTCCCCCCGGTCAAAAGGGCCATCTGAAAAAAGTGTAAAATCCAGAAAGGCAGGACAGGCCATGGAGAACTGGGAGCCTTGTTATGCTGATGGGCGGGATGTAAATTGCCAACAACCACTCGGGAGAAGTGTATGGTGTTTCCTGAAACATCTAAAAAACAAAGCAACAGAACCTAGGGCACTTCCACTTATGGTCCTATAGCTTAGGGAAATTAAAATCAAAAAGACACAGCCACCCCAAAGTTTGGAACTGCTCTGTTTACAAGAACCTCGTTTACAGTACAAGTTCAACATCGCAGAAAGTGAAAAATGGATAAAGAAGTTGTGGTATTTACTTACAAAGCAATATCACTCAGCAATGAAATCTGTGTCATCAGGCCCGTAGCAGCATAATGAGTGGATTCAGGTACGATGATTCTAACTGAAATAAGTCACACAGAAAGAGAAACATCATAAGATATCACTAATACACGGAATGTAAACTTGGCTACACAGGAACTGCATTCCAAAACAGAACAGGGTCTCAAATTTAGAAAACCAACTTATGCTTGCTTAAGGTGAAAGGTGAGTTGGGGTGCTGCATAAAACCAGAGATTGAAATGAGCACAGATAAAGTTCCTTAAGCCAAATATGGAATAGACAAGAGCTACTCCTTGCTCAACGAAATGGACTCAACACCCCATATTAAACGCCTAAGAATGTACCTGACTAGTAAGTATCTTAAAACCTATGGATTGCTATGTCTCCAAAAGAGAATCAAGCGTGTGTACAGGGGCATAAACGCAGCAGTGATAGGATTGGAGAGGTTCGGTGAGCAAATGAAGACCCTTTGAAGACATATTGCATGGTACCCATTCCACGGATCTCAACTCTCCAGGTTTAAGGTATTCTTCCTTCAGCTAAAACATGCATGTGGAACCCAGAGTATGATCAACCATGTGAACGGGAGACGTGTTCAAATATGTCTCAGTTTTCCTCCCCTGGTACTCGGGTGCAACATTCCAGACGCTTTACTTACACTCTCCCCACTTGGAGAGTCAGCGCCTTTAACCTCCTGTTTGGCCCAGTTTGCAATTTCTGCGGAAGATGAACAGGAATAGCGAGAACCAATGAGAGACTAGCTGGAGGTGTCTGGACGGGTAAATTTAACTCTCATTTCCCACCAGGAAGAGGAATTAACCAAAGGCTCAGCGTGCCGTGCCGGAACCAGATTAGGGCCTGAAGCCATCCTGCGGTGTTGCGGCCACCTCACAAGAAAGCGAGTTGAAGAAAGGAGCTCAGGGGCACTGTAATTCACAAACCTGCAGAGTTATAAATGACAGCTATCGTCCAAAAATAGACTGAAGTAAGGCTGCCAAGAGGACTTGAAAGCGGGGCAGCATTGCAGGAAACCGATTTCAGGAGGTAGACTGGAATTGCATTGAAAGCATAGGAAAAGAGGCAGAACGTCCACAATGATGCACTTGGCCAAAAAGGGCGTATGCGTTTTTTCCTGAATATATTCAGGAAAAAACGCATACGCCCTTTTTGGCCAACCAAGCAAGCTTGCAAAGGAAATCTGCACTACAATGAAGTCTCACTTCCCCCCGGTCAAAAGGGCCATCTGAAAAAAGTGTAAAATCCAGAAAGGCAGGACAGGCCATGGAGAACTGGGAGCCTTGTTATGCTGATGGGCGGGATGTAAATTGCCAACAACCACTCGGGAGAAGTGTATGGTGTTTCCTGAAACATCTAAAAAACAAATCAACAGAGCCTAGGGCACTTCCACTTATGCTGCTATAGGTTACGGAAATTAAAATAAAAAAGACACAGCCACCCCAAAGTTTGGAACGGCTCTGTTTACAAGAACCTCGTTTACAGTACAAGTTCAACATCGCAGAAAGTGAAAAATGGATAAAGAAGTTGTGGTATTTACTTACAAAGCAATATCACTCAGCAATGAAATCTGTGTCATCAGGCCCTTAGCAGCACAATGAGTGGATTCAGGTATGATGATTCTAACTGAAGTAAGTCACACAGAAAAAGAAACATCATAAGATATCAGTAATACACGGAATGTAAACTTGGCTACACAGGAACTGAATTACAGAACAGAACAGGGTCTCAAATTTAGAAAACCAACTTATGCTTGCTTAAGGGGAAAGGTGAGTTGGGGTGCTGCATAAAACCAGAGATTGAAATGAGCACAGATAAAGTTCCTTAAGCCAAATATGGAATAGACAAGAGCTACTCCTTGGTCAACGAAATGGACTCAACACCGCATATTAAACGCCTAAGAATGTACCTGACTAGTAAGTATCTTAAAACCTATGGATTGCTATGTCTCCGAAAGAGAATCAAGCATGTGTACAGGGGCATAAACGCAGCAGTGATAGGATTGGAGAGGTTCAGTGAGCAAATGAAGACCCTTTGAAGTCATATTGCATGGTACCCATTCCACGGGTTTCAACTACCCAGGTTTTAGGTATTCTTCCTTCAGCTAAAACATGCATGTGGAACCCAAGTATGATCAACCATGTGAACGGGAGACGTGTTCAAATATGTCTCAGTTTTCCTCCCCTGGTACTCAGGTGCAACATTCCAGACGCTTTACTAACACTCTCCCCACTTGGAGAGTCAGTCCCTTTAACCTCCTGTTTGGCCCAGTTTGCAATTTCTGCGGAAGATGAACAGGAATAGCGAGAACCAATGAGAGACTAGCTGGAGGTGTCTGGATGGGCAAATTTAACTCTCATTTCCCACCAGGAAGAGGAAATAACCAAAGGCTCAGCGTGCCGTGCCGGAACCAGCTTAGGGCCTGAAGCCATCCTGCGGTGTTGCGGCCAGGTCACAAGAAAGCGAGTTGAAGAAAGGAGCTCAGGGGCACTGCAATTCACAAACCTGCAGAGTTATAAATGACAGCTATCGTCCAAAAATAGACTGAAGTAAGGCTGCCAAGAGTACTTGAAAGCGGGGCAGAATTGCAGGAAACCGATTTCAGGAGGTAGACTGGAATTGCATTGAAAGCATAGGAAAAGAGGCAGAACGTCCACAATGATGCACTTGGCCAAAAAGGGCGTATGCGTTTTTTCCTGAATATATTCAGGAAAAAACGCATACGCCCTTTTTGGCCAACCAAGCAAACTTGCAAAGGAAATCTGCACTACAATGAAGTCTCACTTCTCCCCGGTCAAAAGGGCCATCTGAAAAAAGTGTAAACTCCAGAAAGGCAGGACAGGCCATGGAGAACTGGGAGCCTTGTTATGCTGATGGGCGGGATGTAAATTGCCAACAGACACTCAGGAGAAGTGTATGGTGTTTCCTGAAACATCTAAAAAACAAAGCATCAGAGCCTAGGGCACTTCCACTTATGGTCCTATAGCTTAGGGAAATTAAAATCAAAAAGACACAGCCACCCCAAAGTTTGGGACGCCTCCGTTTACAAGAACCTCGTTTACCGTACAAGTTCAATATCACAGAAAGTGAAAAATGGATAAAGAACTTGAGGTACTTACGTACAATGCAGTATCACTCAGCAATGAAATCTATGTCATCAGGCCCGTAGCAGCACAATGAGTGGATTCAGGTACGATGATTCTACCTGAAATAAGTCACACAGAAAAAGAAACATCATAAGATATCAGTAATACACGGAATGTAAACCTGGCTACACAGGAACTGCATTCCAAAACAGAACAGGGTCTCAAATTCAGAAAACCAACTTATGCTTGCTTAAGGGGAAAGGTGAGTTGGGGTGCTGCATAAAACCAGAGATTGAAATGAACACAGATAAAGTTCCTTAAGCCAAATATGGAATAGACAAGAGCTACTCCTTGCTCAACGAAATGGACTCAAAACCCCATATTAAACGCCTAAGAATGTACCTGACTAGTAAGTATCTTAAAACCTATGGATTGCTATGTCTCCAAAAGAGAATCAAGCATGTGTACAGGGGCATAAATGCAGCAGTGATAGGATTGGAGAGGTTCGGTGAGCAAATGAAGACCCTTTGAAGTCATATTGCATGGTACCCATTACACAGGTCTTAACTCTCCAGGTTTAAGGTATTCTTCCTTCAGCTAAAACATGCATGTGGAACCCAGAGTATGATCAACCATGTGAACGGGAGACGTGTTCAAATATGTCTCAGTTTTCCTCCCCTGGTACTCGGGTGCAACATTCCAGACGCTTTACTAACACTCTCCCCACTTGGAGAGTCAGTCCCTTTAACCTCCTGTTTGGCCCAGTTTGCAATTTCTGCGGAAGATGAACAGGAATAGCGAGAACCAATGAGAGACTACCTGGAGGTGTCTGGACGGGCAAATTTAACTCTCATTTCCCACCAGGAAGAGGAATTAACCAAAGGCTCAGCGTGCCGTTCCGGAACCAGATTAGGGCCTGAAGCCATCCTGCGGTGTTGCGGCCAGCTCACAAGAAAGCGAGTTGAAGAAAGGAGCTCAGGGGCGCTGTAATTCACAAACCTGCAGAGTTATAAATGACAGCTATCGTCCAAAAATAGACTGAAGTAAGGCTGCCAAGAGGACTTGAAAGCGGGGCAGAATTGCAGGAAACCGATTTCAGGAGGTAGACTGGAATTGCATTGAAAGCATAGGAAAAGAGGCAGAACGTCCACAATGATGCACTTGGCCAAAAAGGGCGTATGCGTTTTTTCCTGAATATATTCAGGAAAAAACGCATACGCCCTTTTTGGCCAACCAAGCAAGCTTGCAAAGGAAATCTGCACTACAATGAAGTCTCACTTCCCCCCGGTCAAAAGGGCCATCTGAAAAAAGTGTAAAATCCAGAAAGGCAGGACAGGCCATGGAGAACTGGGAGCCTTGTTATGCTGATGGGCGGGATGTAAATTGCCAACAACCACTCGGGAGAAGTGTATGGTGTTTCCTGAAACATCTAAAAAACAAATCAACAGAGCCTAGGGCACTTCCACTTATGGTCCTATAGCTTAGGGAAATTAAAATAAAAAAGACACAGCCACCCCAAAGTTTGAAACGGCTCTGTTTACAAGAACCTCATTTACAGTACAAGTTCAACATCGCAGAAAGTGAAAAATGGATAAAGAAGTTGTGGTATTTACTTACAAAGCAATATCACTCAGCAATGAAATCTATGTCATCAGGCCCTTAGCAGCACAATGAGTGGATTCAGGTATGATGATTCTAACTGAAATAAGTCACACAAAAAAGAAACATCATAATATATCAGTAATACACGGAATGTAAACTTGGCTACACAGGAACTGAATTACAGAACAGAACAGGGTCTCAAATTTAGAAAACCAACTTATGCTTGCTTAAGGGGAAAGGTGAATTGGGGTGCTGCATAACCAGAGATCGAAATGAGCACAGATAAAGTTCCTTAAGCCAAATATGGAATAGACAAGAGCTACTCCTTGCTCAACGAAATGGACTCAACACCGCATATTAAACGCCTAAGAATGTACCTGACTAGTAAGTATCTTAAAACCTATGGATTGCTATGTCTCCGAAAGAGAATCAAGCATGTGTACAGGGGCATAAACGCAGCAGTGATAGGATTGGAGAGGTTCGGTGAGCAAATGAAGAACCTTTGAAGTCATATTGTATGGTACCCATTCCACGGGTTTCAACTACAGAGGTTTAAGGTATTCTTCCTTCAGCTAAAACATGCATGTGGAACCCAAGTATGATCAACCATGTGAACGGGAGACGTGTTCAAATATGTCTCAGATTTCCTCCCCTGGTACTCGGGTGCAACATTCCAGACGCTTTACTAACACTCTCCCCACTTGGAGAGTCAGTCCCTTTAACCTCCTGTTTGGCCCAGTTTGCAATTTCTGTGGAAGATGAACAGGAATAGCGAGAACCAATGAGAGACTAGCTGGAGGTGTCTGGACGGGCAAATTTAACTCTCATTTCCCACCAGGAAGAGGAAATAACCAAAGGCTCAGCGTGCCGTGCCGGAACCAGATTAGGGCCTGAAGCCATCCTGCGGTGTTGCGGCCAGGTCACAAGAAAGCGAGTTGAAGAAAGGAGCTCAGGGGCACTGTAATTCACAAACCTGCAGAGTTATAAATGACAGCTATCGTCCAAAAATAGACTGAAGTAAGGCTGCCAAGAGGACTTGAAAGCGGGGCAGAATTGCAGGAAACCGATTTCAGGAGGTAGACTGGAATTGCATTGAAAGCATAGGAAAAGAGGCAGAACATACACAATGATGCACTTGGGCAAAAAGGGCGTATGCGTTTTTTCCTGAATATATTCAGGAAAAAACGCATACGCCCTTTTTGGCCAACCAAGCAAGCTTGCAAAGGAAATCTGCACTACAATGAAGTCTCACTTCCCCCCGGTCAAAAGGGCCATCTGAAAAAAGTGTAAAATCCAGAAAGGCAGGACAGGCCATGGAGAACTGGGAGCCTTGTTATGCTGATGGGCGGGATGTAAATTGCCAACAACCACTCGGGAGAAGTGTATGGTGTTTCCTGAAACATCTAAAAAACAAAGCAACAGAACCTAGGGCACTTCCACTTATGGTCCTATAGCTTAGGGAAATTAAAATCAAAAAGACACAGCCACCCCAAAGTTTGGAACTGCTCTGTTTACAAGAACCTCGTTTACAGTACAAGTTCAACATCGCAGAAAGTGAAAAATGGATAAAGAAGTTGTGGTATTTACTTACAAAGCAATATCACTCAGCAATGAAATCTGTGTCATCAGGCCCGTAGCAGCATAATGAGTGGATTCAGGTACGATGATTCTAACTGAAATAAGTCACACAGAAAGAGAAACATCATAAGATATCACTAATACACGGAATGTAAACTTGGCTACACAGGAACTGCATTCCAAAACAGAACAGGGTCTCAAATTTAGAAAACCAACTTATGCTTGCTTAAGGTGAAAGGTGAGTTGGGGTGCTGCATAAAACCAGAGATTGAAATGAGCACAGATAAAGTTCCTTAAGCCAAATATGGAATAGACAAGAGCTACTCCTTGCTCAACGAAATGGACTCAACACCCCATATTAAACGCCTAAGAATGTACCTGACTAGTAAGTATCTTAAAACCTATGGATTGCTATGTCTCCAAAAGAGAATCAAGCGTGTGTACAGGGGCATAAACGCAGCAGTGATAGGATTGGAGAGGTTCGGTGAGCAAATGAAGACCCTTTGAAGACATATTGCATGGTACCCATTCCACGGATCTCAACTCTCCAGGTTTAAGGTATTCTTCCTTCAGCTAAAACATGCATGTGGAACCCAGAGTATGATCAACCATGTGAACGGGAGACGTGTTCAAATATGTCTCAGTTTTCCTCCCCTGGTACTCGGGTGCAACATTCCAGACGCTTTACTTACACTCTCCCCACTTGGAGAGTCAGCGCCTTTAACCTCCTGTTTGGCCCAGTTTGCAATTTCTGCGGAAGATGAACAGGAATAGCGAGAACCAATGAGAGACTAGCTGGAGGTGTCTGGACGGGTAAATTTAACTCTCATTTCCCACCAGGAAGAGGAATTAACCAAAGGCTCAGCGTGCCGTGCCGGAACCAGATTAGGGCCTGAAGCCATCCTGCGGTGTTGCGGCCACCTCACAAGAAAGCGAGTTGAAGAAAGGAGCTCAGGGGCACTGTAATTCACAAACCTGCAGAGTTATAAATGACAGCTATCGTCCAAAAATAGACTGAAGTAAGGCTGCCAAGAGGACTTGAAAGCGGGGCAGCATTGCAGGAAACCGATTTCAGGAGGTAGACTGGAATTGCATTGAAAGCATAGGAAAAGAGGCAGAACGTCCACAATGATGCACTTGGCCAAAAAGGGCGTATGCGTTTTTTCCTGAATATATTCAGGAAAAAACGCATACGCCCTTTTTGGCCAACCAAGCAAGCTTGCAAAGGAAATCTGCACTACAATGAAGTCTCACTTCCCCCCGGTCAAAAGGGCCATCTGAAAAAAGTGTAAAATCCAGAAAGGCAGGACAGGCCATGGAGAACTGGGAGCCTTGTTATGCTGATGGGCGGGATGTAAATTGCCAACAACCACTCGGGAGAAGTGTATGGTGTTTCCTGAAACATCTAAAAAACAAATCAACAGAGCCTAGGGCACTTCCACTTATGCTGCTATAGGTTACGGAAATTAAAATAAAAAAGACACAGCCACCCCAAAGTTTGGAACGGCTCTGTTTACAAGAACCTCGTTTACAGTACAAGTTCAACATCGCAGAAAGTGAAAAATGGATAAAGAAGTTGTGGTATTTACTTACAAAGCAATATCACTCAGCAATGAAATCTGTGTCATCAGGCCCTTAGCAGCACAATGAGTGGATTCAGGTATGATGATTCTAACTGAAGTAAGTCACACAGAAAAAGAAACATCATAAGATATCAGTAATACACGGAATGTAAACTTGGCTACACAGGAACTGAATTACAGAACAGAACAGGGTCTCAAATTTAGAAAACCAACTTATGCTTGCTTAAGGGGAAAGGTGAGTTGGGGTGCTGCATAAAACCAGAGATTGAAATGAGCACAGATAAAGTTCCTTAAGCCAAATATGGAATAGACAAGAGCTACTCCTTGGTCAACGAAATGGACTCAACACCGCATATTAAACGCCTAAGAATGTACCTGACTAGTAAGTATCTTAAAACCTATGGATTGCTATGTCTCCGAAAGAGAATCAAGCATGTGTACAGGGGCATAAACGCAGCAGTGATAGGATTGGAGAGGTTCAGTGAGCAAATGAAGACCCTTTGAAGTCATATTGCATGGTACCCATTCCACGGGTTTCAACTACCCAGGTTTTAGGTATTCTTCCTTCAGCTAAAACATGCATGTGGAACCCAAGTATGATCAACCATGTGAACGGGAGACGTGTTCAAATATGTCTCAGTTTTCCTCCCCTGGTACTCAGGTGCAACATTCCAGACGCTTTACTAACACTCTCCCCACTTGGAGAGTCAGTCCCTTTAACCTCCTGTTTGGCCCAGTTTGCAATTTCTGCGGAAGATGAACAGGAATAGCGAGAACCAATGAGAGACTAGCTGGAGGTGTCTGGATGGGCAAATTTAACTCTCATTTCCCACCAGGAAGAGGAAATAACCAAAGGCTCAGCGTGCCGTGCCGGAACCAGCTTAGGGCCTGAAGCCATCCTGCGGTGTTGCGGCCAGGTCACAAGAAAGCGAGTTGAAGAAAGGAGCTCAGGGGCACTGCAATTCACAAACCTGCAGAGTTATAAATGACAGCTATCGTCCAAAAATAGACTGAAGTAAGGCTGCCAAGAGTACTTGAAAGCGGGGCAGAATTGCAGGAAACCGATTTCAGGAGGTAGACTGGAATTGCATTGAAAGCATAGGAAAAGAGGCAGAACGTCCACAATGATGCACTTGGCCAAAAAGGGCGTATGCGTTTTTTCCTGAATATATTCAGGAAAAAACGCATACGCCCTTTTTGGCCAACCAAGCAAACTTGCAAAGGAAATCTGCACTACAATGAAGTCTCACTTCTCCCCGGTCAAAAGGGCCATCTGAAAAAAGTGTAAACTCCAGAAAGGCAGGACAGGCCATGGAGAACTGGGAGCCTTGTTATGCTGATGGGCGGGATGTAAATTGCCAACAGACACTCAGGAGAAGTGTATGGTGTTTCCTGAAACATCTAAAAAACAAAGCATCAGAGCCTAGGGCACTTCCACTTATGGTCCTATAGCTTAGGGAAATTAAAATCAAAAAGACACAGCCACCCCAAAGTTTGGGACGCCTCCGTTTACAAGAACCTCGTTTACCGTACAAGTTCAATATCACAGAAAGTGAAAAATGGATAAAGAACTTGAGGTACTTACGTACAATGCAGTATCACTCAGCAATGAAATCTATGTCATCAGGCCCGTAGCAGCACAATGAGTGGATTCAGGTACGATGATTCTACCTGAAATAAGTCACACAGAAAAAGAAACATCATAAGATATCAGTAATACACGGAATGTAAACCTGGCTACACAGGAACTGCATTCCAAAACAGAACAGGGTCTCAAATTCAGAAAACCAACTTATGCTTGCTTAAGGGGAAAGGTGAGTTGGGGTGCTGCATAAAACCAGAGATTGAAATGAACACAGATAAAGTTCCTTAAGCCAAATATGGAATAGACAAGAGCTACTCCTTGCTCAACGAAATGGACTCAAAACCCCATATTAAACGCCTAAGAATGTACCTGACTAGTAAGTATCTTAAAACCTATGGATTGCTATGTCTCCAAAAGAGAATCAAGCATGTGTACAGGGGCATAAATGCAGCAGTGATAGGATTGGAGAGGTTCGGTGAGCAAATGAAGACCCTTTGAAGTCATATTGCATGGTACCCATTACACAGGTCTTAACTCTCCAGGTTTAAGGTATTCTTCCTTCAGCTAAAACATGCATGTGGAACCCAGAGTATGATCAACCATGTGAACGGGAGACGTGTTCAAATATGTCTCAGTTTTCCTCCCCTGGTACTCGGGTGCAACATTCCAGACGCTTTACTAACACTCTCCCCACTTGGAGAGTCAGTCCCTTTAACCTCCTGTTTGGCCCAGTTTGCAATTTCTGCGGAAGATGAACAGGAATAGCGAGAACCAATGAGAGACTACCTGGAGGTGTCTGGACGGGCAAATTTAACTCTCATTTCCCACCAGGAAGAGGAATTAACCAAAGGCTCAGCGTGCCGTTCCGGAACCAGATTAGGGCCTGAAGCCATCCTGCGGTGTTGCGGCCAGCTCACAAGAAAGCGAGTTGAAGAAAGGAGCTCAGGGGCGCTGTAATTCACAAACCTGCAGAGTTATAAATGACAGCTATCGTCCAAAAATAGACTGAAGTAAGGCTGCCAAGAGGACTTGAAAGCGGGGCAGAATTGCAGGAAACCGATTTCAGGAGGTAGACTGGAATTGCATTGAAAGCATAGGAAAAGAGGCAGAACGTCCACAGTGATGCACTTGGTCAAAAAGGGCGTATGCGTTTTTTCCTGAATATATTCAGGAAAAAACGCATACGCCCTTTTTGGCCAACCAAGCAAGCTTGCAAAGGAAATCTGCACTACAATGAAGTCTCACTTCCCCCCGGTCAAAAGGGCCATCTCAAAAAAGTGTAAAATCCAGAAAGGCAGGACAGGCCATGGAGAACTGGGAGCCTTGTTATGCTGATGGGCGGGATGTAAATTGCCAACAGACACTCGGGAGAAGTGTATGGTGTTTCCTGAAACATCTAAAAAACAAAGCAACAGAGCCTAGGGCACTTCCACTTATGGTCCTATAGCTTAGGGAAATTAAAATGAAAAAGACACAGCCACCCCAAAGTTTGGAATGGCTCTGTTTACAAGAACCTCGTTTACAGTACAAGTTCAACATCGCAGAAAGTGAAAAATGGATAAAGAAGTTGTGGTATTTACTTACAAAGCAATATCACTCAGCAATGAAATCTGTGTCATCAGGCCCTTAGCAGCACAATGAGTGGATTCAGGTATGATGATTCTAACTGAAATAAGTCACACAGAAAAAGAAACATCATAAGATATCAGTAATACACGGAATGTAAACTTGGCTGCACAGGAACTGAATTACAGAACAGAACAGGGTCTCAAATTTAGAAAACCAACTTATGCTTGCTTAAGGGGAAAGGTGAGTTGGGGTGCTGCATAAAACCAGAGATTGAAATGAGCACAGATAAAGTTCCTTAATCCAAATATGGAATAGACAAGAGCTACTCCTTGCTCAACGAAATGGACTCAACACCGCATATTAAACGCCTAAGAATGTACCTGACTAGTAAGTATCTTAAAACCTATGGATTGCTATGTCTCCGAAAGAGAATCAAGCATGTGTACAGGGGCATAAACGCAGCAGTGATAGGATTGGAGAGGTTCAGTGAGCAAATGAAGACCCTTTGAAGTCATATTGCATGGTACCCATTCCACGGGTTTCAACTACCCAGGTTTTAGGTATTCTTCCTTCAGCTAAAACATGCATGTGGAACCCAAGTATGATCAACCATGTGAACGGGAGACGTGTTCAAATATGTCTCAGTTATCTTCCCCTGGTACTCGGGTGCAACATTCCAGACGCTTTACTAATACTCTCCCCACTTGGAAAGTCAGTGCCTTTAACCTCCTGTTTGGCCCAGTTTGCAATTTCTGCGGAAGATGAACAGGAATAGCGAGAACCAATGAGAGGCTAGCTGGAGGTGTCTGGACGGGCAAATTTAACTCTCATTTCCCACCAGGAAGAGGAATTAACCAAAGGCTCAGCATGCCGTGCCGGAACCAGATTAGGGCCTGAAGACATCCTGCGGTGTTGCGGGCAGCTCAAAAGAAAGCGAGTTGAAGAAAGGAGCTCAGGGGCACTGTAATTCACAAACCTGCAGAGTTATAAATGACAGCTATCGTCCAAAAATAGACTGAAGTAAGGCTGCCAAGAGGACTTGAAAACGGGGCAGAATTGCAGGAAACCGATTTCAGGAGGTAGACTGGAATTGCATTGAAAGCATAGGAAAAGAGGCAGAACGTCCACAATGATGCACTTGGCCAAAAAGGGCGTATGCGTTTTTTCCTGAATATATTCAGGAAAAAACGCATACGCCCTTTTTGGCCAACCAAGCAAGCTTGCAAAGGAAATCTGCACTACAATGAAGTCTCACTTCCCCCCGGTCAAAAGGGCCATCTGAAAAAAGTGTAAAATCCAGAAAGGCAGGACAGGCCATGGAGAACTGGGAGCCTTGTTATGCTGAAGGGCGGGATGTAAATTGCCAACAAACACTCGGGAGAAGTGTATGGTGTTTCCTGAAACATCTAAAAAACAAAGCAACAGAACCTAGGGCACTTCCACTTATGGTCCTATAGCTTAGGGAAATTAATATCAAAAAGACACAGCCACCCCAAAGTTTGGAACGGCTCTGTTTACAAGAACCTCGTTTACAGTACAAGTTCAACATCGCAGAAAGTGAAAAATGGATAAAGAAGTTGTGGTATTTACGTACAAAGCAATATCACTCAGCAATGAAATCTGTGTCATCAGGCCCGTAGCAGCATAATGAGTGGATTCAGGTACGATGATTCTAACTGAAATAAGTCACACAGAAAGAGAAACATCATAAGATATCACTAATACACGGAATGTAAACCTGGCTACACAGGAACTGCATTCCAAAACAGAACAGGGTCTCAAATTTAGAAAACCAACTTATGCTTGCTTAAGGTGAAAGGTGAGTTGGGGTGCTGCATAAAACCAGAGATTGAAATGAGCACAGATAAAGTTCCTTAAGCCAAATATGGAATAGACAAGAGCTACTCCTTGCTCAACGAAATGGACTCAAAACCCCATATTAAACGCCTAAGAATGTACCTGACTAGTAAGTATCTTAAAACCTATGGATTGCTATGTCTCCAAAAGAGAATCAAGCATGTGTACAGGGGCATAAACGCAGCAGTGATAGGATTGGAGAGGTTCGGTGAGCAAATGAAGACCCTTTGAAGTCATATTGCATGGTACCCATTACACAGGTCTTAACTCTCCAGGTTTAAGGTATTCTTCCTTCAGCTAAAACATACATGTGGAACCCAGAGTATGATCAACCATGTGAACGGGAGACGTGTTCAAATATGTCTCAGTATTCCTCCCCTGGTACTCGGGTGCAACATTCCAGACGCTTTACTAACACTCTCCCCACTTGGAGAGTCAGTCCCTTTAACCTCCTGTTTGGCCCAGTTTGCAATTTCTGCGGAAGATGAACAGGAATAGCGAGAACCAATGAGAGACTTCCTGGAGGTGTCTGGACGGGCAAATTTAACTCTCATTTCCCACCAGGAAGAGGAATTAACCAAAGGCTCAGCGTGCCGTGCCGGAACCAGATTAGGGCCTGAAGCCATCCTGCGGTGTTGCGGCCAGCTCACAAGAAAGCGAGTTGAAGAAAGGAGCTCAGGGGCACTGTAATTCACAAACCTGCAGAGTTATAAATGACAGCTATCGTCCAAAAATAGACTGAAGTAAGGCTGCCAAGAGGACTTGAAAGCGGGGCAGAATTGCAGGAAACCGATTTCAGGAGGTAGACTGGAATTGCATTGAAAGCATAGGAAAAGAGGCAGAACGTCCACAATGATGCACTTGGCCAAAAAGGGCGTATGCGTTTTTTCCTGAATATATTCAGGAAAAAACGCATACGCCCTTTTTGGCCAACCAAGCAAGCTTGCAAAGGAAATCTGCACTACAATGAAGTCTCACTTCCCCCCGGTCAAAAGGGCCATCTCAAAAAAGTGTAAAATCCAGAAAGGCAGGACAGGCCATGGAGAACTGGGAGCCTTGTTATGCTGATGGGCGGGATGTAAATTGCCAACAGACACTCGGGAGAAGTGTATGGTGTTTCCTGAAACATCTAAAAAACAAAGCAACAGAGCCTAGGGCACTTCCACTTATGGTCCTATAGCTTAGGGAAATTAAAATGAAAAAGATACAGCCACCCCAAAGTTTGGAACGGCTCTGTTTACAAGAACCTCGTTTACAGTACAAGTTCAACATCGCAGAAAGTGAAAAATGGATAAAGAAGTTGTGGTATTTACTTACAAAGCAATATCACTCAGCAATGAAATCTGTGTCATCAGGCCCTTAGCAGCACAATGAGTGGATTCAGGTATGATGATTCTAACTGAAATAAGTCACACAGAAAAAGAAACATCATAAGATATCAGTAATACACGGAATGTAAACTTGGCTACACAGGAACTGAATTACAGAACAGAACAGGGTCTCAAATTTAGAAAACCAACTTATGCTTGCTTAAGGGGAAAGGTGAGTTGGGGTGCTGCATAAAACCAGAGATTGAAATGAGCACAGATAAAGTTCCTTAAGCCAAATATGGAATAGACAAGAGCTACTCCTTGCTCAACGAAATGGACTCAACACCGCATATTAAACGCCTAAGAATGTACCTGACTAGTAAGTATCTTAAAACCTATGGATTGCTATGTCTCCAAAAGAGAATCAAGCGTGTGTACAGGGGCATAAACGCAGCAGTGATAGGATTGGAGAGGTTCGGTGAGCAAATGAAGACCCTTTGAAGACATATTGCATGGTACCCATTCCACGGATCTCAACTCTCCAGGTTTAAGGTATTCTTCCTTCAGCTAAAACATGCATGTGGAACCCAGAGTATGATCAACCATGTGAACGGGAGACGTGTTCAAATATGTCTCAGTTTTCCTCCCCTGGTACTCGGGTGCAACATTCCAGACGCTTTACTTACACTCTCCCCACTTGGAGAGTCAGCGCCTTTAACCTCCTGTTTGGCCCAGTTTGCAATTTCTGCGGAAGATGAACAGGAATAGCGAGAACCAATGAGAGACTAGCTGGAGGTGTCTGGACGGGTAAATTTAACTCTCATTTCCCACCAGGAAGAGGAATTAACCAAAGGCTCAGCGTGCCGTGCCGGAACCAGATTAGGGCCTGAAGCCATCCTGCGGTGTTGCGGCCACCTCACAAGAAAGCGAGTTGAAGAAAGGAGCTCAGGGGCACTGTAATTCACAAACCTGCAGAGTTATAAATGACAGCTATCGTCCAAAAATAGACTGAAGTAAGGCTGCCAAGAGGACTTGAAAGCGGGGCAGCATTGCAGGAAACCGATTTCAGGAGGTAGACTGGAATTGCATTGAAAGCATAGGAAAAGAGGCAGAACGTCCACAATGATGCACTTGGCCAAAAAGGGCGTATGCGTTTTTTCCTGAATATATTCAGGAAAAAACGCATACGCCCTTTTTGGCCAACCAAGCAAGCTTGCAAAGGAAATCTGCACTACAATGAAGTCTCACTTCCCCCCGGTCAAAAGGGCCATCTGAAAAAAGTGTAAAATCCAGAAAGGCAGGACAGGCCATGGAGAACTGGGAGCCTTGTTATGCTGATGGGCGGGATGTAAATTGCCAACAACCACTCGGGAGAAGTGTATGGTGTTTCCTGAAACATCTAAAAAACAAATCAACAGAGCCTAGGGCACTTCCACTTATGCTGCTATAGGTTACGGAAATTAAAATAAAAAAGACACAGCCACCCCAAAGTTTGGAACGGCTCTGTTTACAAGAACCTCGTTTACAGTACAAGTTCAACATCGCAGAAAGTGAAAAATGGATAAAGAAGTTGTGGTATTTACTTACAAAGCAATATCACTCAGCAATGAAATCTGTGTCATCAGGCCCTTAGCAGCACAATGAGTGGATTCAGGTATGATGATTCTAACTGAAGTAAGTCACACAGAAAAAGAAACATCATAAGATATCAGTAATACACGGAATGTAAACTTGGCTACACAGGAACTGAATTACAGAACAGAACAGGGTCTCAAATTTAGAAAACCAACTTATGCTTGCTTAAGGGGAAAGGTGAGTTGGGGTGCTGCATAAAACCAGAGATTGAAATGAGCACAGATAAAGTTCCTTAAGCCAAATATGGAATAGACAAGAGCTACTCCTTGGTCAACGAAATGGACTCAACACCGCATATTAAACGCCTAAGAATGTACCTGACTAGTAAGTATCTTAAAACCTATGGATTGCTATGTCTCCGAAAGAGAATCAAGCATGTGTACAGGGGCATAAACGCAGCAGTGATAGGATTGGAGAGGTTCAGTGAGCAAATGAAGACCCTTTGAAGTCATATTGCATGGTACCCATTCCACGGGTTTCAACTACCCAGGTTTTAGGTATTCTTCCTTCAGCTAAAACATGCATGTGGAACCCAAGTATGATCAACCATGTGAACGGGAGACGTGTTCAAATATGTCTCAGTTTTCCTCCCCTGGTACTCAGGTGCAACATTCCAGACGCTTTACTAACACTCTCCCCACTTGGAGAGTCAGTCCCTTTAACCTCCTGTTTGGCCCAGTTTGCAATTTCTGCGGAAGATGAACAGGAATAGCGAGAACCAATGAGAGACTAGCTGGAGGTGTCTGGATGGGCAAATTTAACTCTCATTTCCCACCAGGAAGAGGAAATAACCAAAGGCTCAGCGTGCCGTGCCGGAACCAGCTTAGGGCCTGAAGCCATCCTGCGGTGTTGCGGCCAGGTCACAAGAAAGCGAGTTGAAGAAAGGAGCTCAGGGGCACTGCAATTCACAAACCTGCAGAGTTATAAATGACAGCTATCGTCCAAAAATAGACTGAAGTAAGGCTGCCAAGAGTACTTGAAAGCGGGGCAGAATTGCAGGAAACCGATTTCAGGAGGTAGACTGGAATTGCATTGAAAGCATAGGAAAAGAGGCAGAACGTCCACAATGATGCACTTGGCCAAAAAGGGCGTATGCGTTTTTTCCTGAATATATTCAGGAAAAAACGCATACGCCCTTTTTGGCCAACCAAGCAAACTTGCAAAGGAAATCTGCACTACAATGAAGTCTCACTTCTCCCCGGTCAAAAGGGCCATCTGAAAAAAGTGTAAACTCCAGAAAGGCAGGACAGGCCATGGAGAACTGGGAGCCTTGTTATGCTGATGGGCGGGATGTAAATTGCCAACAGACACTCAGGAGAAGTGTATGGTGTTTCCTGAAACATCTAAAAAACAAAGCATCAGAGCCTAGGGCACTTCCACTTATGGTCCTATAGCTTAGGGAAATTAAAATCAAAAAGACACAGCCACCCCAAAGTTTGGGACGCCTCCGTTTACAAGAACCTCGTTTACCGTACAAGTTCAATATCACAGAAAGTGAAAAATGGATAAAGAACTTGAGGTACTTACGTACAATGCAGTATCACTCAGCAATGAAATCTATGTCATCAGGCCCGTAGCAGCACAATGAGTGGATTCAGGTACGATGATTCTACCTGAAATAAGTCACACAGAAAAAGAAACATCATAAGATATCAGTAATACACGGAATGTAAACCTGGCTACACAGGAACTGCATTCCAAAACAGAACAGGGTCTCAAATTCAGAAAACCAACTTATGCTTGCTTAAGGGGAAAGGTGAGTTGGGGTGCTGCATAAAACCAGAGATTGAAATGAACACAGATAAAGTTCCTTAAGCCAAATATGGAATAGACAAGAGCTACTCCTTGCTCAACGAAATGGACTCAAAACCCCATATTAAACGCCTAAGAATGTACCTGACTAGTAAGTATCTTAAAACCTATGGATTGCTATGTCTCCAAAAGAGAATCAAGCATGTGTACAGGGGCATAAATGCAGCAGTGATAGGATTGGAGAGGTTCGGTGAGCAAATGAAGACCCTTTGAAGTCATATTGCATGGTACCCATTACACAGGTCTTAACTCTCCAGGTTTAAGGTATTCTTCCTTCAGCTAAAACATGCATGTGGAACCCAGAGTATGATCAACCATGTGAACGGGAGACGTGTTCAAATATGTCTCAGTTTTCCTCCCCTGGTACTCGGGTGCAACATTCCAGACGCTTTACTAACACTCTCCCCACTTGGAGAGTCAGTCCCTTTAACCTCCTGTTTGGCCCAGTTTGCAATTTCTGCGGAAGATGAACAGGAATAGCGAGAACCAATGAGAGACTACCTGGAGGTGTCTGGACGGGCAAATTTAACTCTCATTTCCCACCAGGAAGAGGAATTAACCAAAGGCTCAGCGTGCCGTTCCGGAACCAGATTAGGGCCTGAAGCCATCCTGCGGTGTTGCGGCCAGCTCACAAGAAAGCGAGTTGAAGAAAGGAGCTCAGGGGCGCTGTAATTCACAAACCTGCAGAGTTATAAATGACAGCTATCGTCCAAAAATAGACTGAAGTAAGGCTGCCAAGAGGACTTGAAAGCGGGGCAGAATTGCAGGAAACCGATTTCAGGAGGTAGACTGGAATTGCATTGAAAGCATAGGAAAAGAGGCAGAACGTCCACAATGATGCACTTGGCCAAAAAGGGCGTATGCGTTTTTTCCTGAATATATTCAGGAAAAAACGCATACGCCCTTTTTGGCCAACCAAGCAAGCTTGCAAAGGAAATCTGCACTACAATGAAGTCTCACTTCCCCCCGGTCAAAAGGGCCATCTGAAAAAAGTGTAAAATCCAGAAAGGCAGGACAGGCCATGGAGAACTGGGAGCCTTGTTATGCTGATGGGCGGGATGTAAATTGCCAACAACCACTCGGGAGAAGTGTATGGTGTTTCCTGAAACATCTAAAAAACAAATCAACAGAGCCTAGGGCACTTCCACTTATGGTCCTATAGCTTAGGGAAATTAAAATAAAAAAGACACAGCCACCCCAAAGTTTGAAACGGCTCTGTTTACAAGAACCTCATTTACAGTACAAGTTCAACATCGCAGAAAGTGAAAAATGGATAAAGAAGTTGTGGTATTTACTTACAAAGCAATATCACTCAGCAATGAAATCTATGTCATCAGGCCCTTAGCAGCACAATGAGTGGATTCAGGTATGATGATTCTAACTGAAATAAGTCACACAAAAAAGAAACATCATAATATATCAGTAATACACGGAATGTAAACTTGGCTACACAGGAACTGAATTACAGAACAGAACAGGGTCTCAAATTTAGAAAACCAACTTATGCTTGCTTAAGGGGAAAGGTGAATTGGGGTGCTGCATAACCAGAGATCGAAATGAGCACAGATAAAGTTCCTTAAGCCAAATATGGAATAGACAAGAGCTACTCCTTGCTCAACGAAATGGACTCAACACCGCATATTAAACGCCTAAGAATGTACCTGACTAGTAAGTATCTTAAAACCTATGGATTGCTATGTCTCCGAAAGAGAATCAAGCATGTGTACAGGGGCATAAACGCAGCAGTGATAGGATTGGAGAGGTTCGGTGAGCAAATGAAGAACCTTTGAAGTCATATTGTATGGTACCCATTCCACGGGTTTCAACTACAGAGGTTTAAGGTATTCTTCCTTCAGCTAAAACATGCATGTGGAACCCAAGTATGATCAACCATGTGAACGGGAGACGTGTTCAAATATGTCTCAGATTTCCTCCCCTGGTACTCGGGTGCAACATTCCAGACGCTTTACTAACACTCTCCCCACTTGGAGAGTCAGTCCCTTTAACCTCCTGTTTGGCCCAGTTTGCAATTTCTGTGGAAGATGAACAGGAATAGCGAGAACCAATGAGAGACTAGCTGGAGGTGTCTGGACGGGCAAATTTAACTCTCATTTCCCACCAGGAAGAGGAAATAACCAAAGGCTCAGCGTGCCGTGCCGGAACCAGATTAGGGCCTGAAGCCATCCTGCGGTGTTGCGGCCAGGTCACAAGAAAGCGAGTTGAAGAAAGGAGCTCAGGGGCACTGTAATTCACAAACCTGCAGAGTTATAAATGACAGCTATCGTCCAAAAATAGACTGAAGTAAGGCTGCCAAGAGGACTTGAAAGCGGGGCAGAATTGCAGGAAACCGATTTCAGGAGGTAGACTGGAATTGCATTGAAAGCATAGGAAAAGAGGCAGAACATACACAATGATGCACTTGGGCAAAAAGGGCGTATGCGTTTTTTCCTGAATATATTCAGGAAAAAACGCATACGCCCTTTTTGGCCAACCAAGCAAGCTTGCAAAGGAAATCTGCACTACAATGAAGTCTCACTTCCCCCCGGTCAAAAGGGCCATCTGAAAAAAGTGTAAAATCCAGAAAGGCAGGACAGGCCATGGAGAACTGGGAGCCTTGTTATGCTGATGGGCGGGATGTAAATTGCCAACAACCACTCGGGAGAAGTGTATGGTGTTTCCTGAAACATCTAAAAAACAAAGCAACAGAACCTAGGGCACTTCCACTTATGGTCCTATAGCTTAGGGAAATTAAAATCAAAAAGACACAGCCACCCCAAAGTTTGGAACTGCTCTGTTTACAAGAACCTCGTTTACAGTACAAGTTCAACATCGCAGAAAGTGAAAAATGGATAAAGAAGTTGTGGTATTTACTTACAAAGCAATATCACTCAGCAATGAAATCTGTGTCATCAGGCCCGTAGCAGCATAATGAGTGGATTCAGGTACGATGATTCTAACTGAAATAAGTCACACAGAAAGAGAAACATCATAAGATATCACTAATACACGGAATGTAAACTTGGCTACACAGGAACTGCATTCCAAAACAGAACAGGGTCTCAAATTTAGAAAACCAACTTATGCTTGCTTAAGGTGAAAGGTGAGTTGGGGTGCTGCATAAAACCAGAGATTGAAATGAGCACAGATAAAGTTCCTTAAGCCAAATATGGAATAGACAAGAGCTACTCCTTGCTCAACGAAATGGACTCAACACCCCATATTAAACGCCTAAGAATGTACCTGACTAGTAAGTATCTTAAAACCTATGGATTGCTATGTCTCCAAAAGAGAATCAAGCGTGTGTACAGGGGCATAAACGCAGCAGTGATAGGATTGGAGAGGTTCGGTGAGCAAATGAAGACCCTTTGAAGACATATTGCATGGTACCCATTCCACGGATCTCAACTCTCCAGGTTTAAGGTATTCTTCCTTCAGCTAAAACATGCATGTGGAACCCAGAGTATGATCAACCATGTGAACGGGAGACGTGTTCAAATATGTCTCAGTTTTCCTCCCCTGGTACTCGGGTGCAACATTCCAGACGCTTTACTTACACTCTCCCCACTTGGAGAGTCAGCGCCTTTAACCTCCTGTTTGGCCCAGTTTGCAATTTCTGCGGAAGATGAACAGGAATAGCGAGAACCAATGAGAGACTAGCTGGAGGTGTCTGGACGGGTAAATTTAACTCTCATTTCCCACCAGGAAGAGGAATTAACCAAAGGCTCAGCGTGCCGTGCCGGAACCAGATTAGGGCCTGAAGCCATCCTGCGGTGTTGCGGCCACCTCACAAGAAAGCGAGTTGAAGAAAGGAGCTCAGGGGCACTGTAATTCACAAACCTGCAGAGTTATAAATGACAGCTATCGTCCAAAAATAGACTGAAGTAAGGCTGCCAAGAGGACTTGAAAGCGGGGCAGCATTGCAGGAAACCGATTTCAGGAGGTAGACTGGAATTGCATTGAAAGCATAGGAAAAGAGGCAGAACGTCCACAATGATGCACTTGGCCAAAAAGGGCGTATGCGTTTTTTCCTGAATATATTCAGGAAAAAACGCATACGCCCTTTTTGGCCAACCAAGCAAGCTTGCAAAGGAAATCTGCACTACAATGAAGTCTCACTTCCCCCCGGTCAAAAGGGCCATCTGAAAAAAGTGTAAAATCCAGAAAGGCAGGACAGGCCATGGAGAACTGGGAGCCTTGTTATGCTGATGGGCGGGATGTAAATTGCCAACAACCACTCGGGAGAAGTGTATGGTGTTTCCTGAAACATCTAAAAAACAAATCAACAGAGCCTAGGGCACTTCCACTTATGCTGCTATAGGTTACGGAAATTAAAATAAAAAAGACACAGCCACCCCAAAGTTTGGAACGGCTCTGTTTACAAGAACCTCGTTTACAGTACAAGTTCAACATCGCAGAAAGTGAAAAATGGATAAAGAAGTTGTGGTATTTACTTACAAAGCAATATCACTCAGCAATGAAATCTGTGTCATCAGGCCCTTAGCAGCACAATGAGTGGATTCAGGTATGATGATTCTAACTGAAGTAAGTCACACAGAAAAAGAAACATCATAAGATATCAGTAATACACGGAATGTAAACTTGGCTACACAGGAACTGAATTACAGAACAGAACAGGGTCTCAAATTTAGAAAACCAACTTATGCTTGCTTAAGGGGAAAGGTGAGTTGGGGTGCTGCATAAAACCAGAGATTGAAATGAGCACAGATAAAGTTCCTTAAGCCAAATATGGAATAGACAAGAGCTACTCCTTGGTCAACGAAATGGACTCAACACCGCATATTAAACGCCTAAGAATGTACCTGACTAGTAAGTATCTTAAAACCTATGGATTGCTATGTCTCCGAAAGAGAATCAAGCATGTGTACAGGGGCATAAACGCAGCAGTGATAGGATTGGAGAGGTTCAGTGAGCAAATGAAGACCCTTTGAAGTCATATTGCATGGTACCCATTCCACGGGTTTCAACTACCCAGGTTTTAGGTATTCTTCCTTCAGCTAAAACATGCATGTGGAACCCAAGTATGATCAACCATGTGAACGGGAGACGTGTTCAAATATGTCTCAGTTTTCCTCCCCTGGTACTCAGGTGCAACATTCCAGACGCTTTACTAACACTCTCCCCACTTGGAGAGTCAGTCCCTTTAACCTCCTGTTTGGCCCAGTTTGCAATTTCTGCGGAAGATGAACAGGAATAGCGAGAACCAATGAGAGACTAGCTGGAGGTGTCTGGATGGGCAAATTTAACTCTCATTTCCCACCAGGAAGAGGAAATAACCAAAGGCTCAGCGTGCCGTGCCGGAACCAGCTTAGGGCCTGAAGCCATCCTGCGGTGTTGCGGCCAGGTCACAAGAAAGCGAGTTGAAGAAAGGAGCTCAGGGGCACTGCAATTCACAAACCTGCAGAGTTATAAATGACAGCTATCGTCCAAAAATAGACTGAAGTAAGGCTGCCAAGAGTACTTGAAAGCGGGGCAGAATTGCAGGAAACCGATTTCAGGAGGTAGACTGGAATTGCATTGAAAGCATAGGAAAAGAGGCAGAACGTCCACAATGATGCACTTGGCCAAAAAGGGCGTATGCGTTTTTTCCTGAATATATTCAGGAAAAAACGCATACGCCCTTTTTGGCCAACCAAGCAAACTTGCAAAGGAAATCTGCACTACAATGAAGTCTCACTTCTCCCCGGTCAAAAGGGCCATCTGAAAAAAGTGTAAACTCCAGAAAGGCAGGACAGGCCATGGAGAACTGGGAGCCTTGTTATGCTGATGGGCGGGATGTAAATTGCCAACAGACACTCAGGAGAAGTGTATGGTGTTTCCTGAAACATCTAAAAAACAAAGCATCAGAGCCTAGGGCACTTCCACTTATGGTCCTATAGCTTAGGGAAATTAAAATCAAAAAGACACAGCCACCCCAAAGTTTGGGACGCCTCCGTTTACAAGAACCTCGTTTACCGTACAAGTTCAATATCACAGAAAGTGAAAAATGGATAAAGAACTTGAGGTACTTACGTACAATGCAGTATCACTCAGCAATGAAATCTATGTCATCAGGCCCGTAGCAGCACAATGAGTGGATTCAGGTACGATGATTCTACCTGAAATAAGTCACACAGAAAAAGAAACATCATAAGATATCAGTAATACACGGAATGTAAACCTGGCTACACAGGAACTGCATTCCAAAACAGAACAGGGTCTCAAATTCAGAAAACCAACTTATGCTTGCTTAAGGGGAAAGGTGAGTTGGGGTGCTGCATAAAACCAGAGATTGAAATGAACACAGATAAAGTTCCTTAAGCCAAATATGGAATAGACAAGAGCTACTCCTTGCTCAACGAAATGGACTCAAAACCCCATATTAAACGCCTAAGAATGTACCTGACTAGTAAGTATCTTAAAACCTATGGATTGCTATGTCTCCAAAAGAGAATCAAGCATGTGTACAGGGGCATAAATGCAGCAGTGATAGGATTGGAGAGGTTCGGTGAGCAAATGAAGACCCTTTGAAGTCATATTGCATGGTACCCATTACACAGGTCTTAACTCTCCAGGTTTAAGGTATTCTTCCTTCAGCTAAAACATGCATGTGGAACCCAGAGTATGATCAACCATGTGAACGGGAGACGTGTTCAAATATGTCTCAGTTTTCCTCCCCTGGTACTCGGGTGCAACATTCCAGACGCTTTACTAACACTCTCCCCACTTGGAGAGTCAGTCCCTTTAACCTCCTGTTTGGCCCAGTTTGCAATTTCTGCGGAAGATGAACAGGAATAGCGAGAACCAATGAGAGACTACCTGGAGGTGTCTGGACGGGCAAATTTAACTCTCATTTCCCACCAGGAAGAGGAATTAACCAAAGGCTCAGCGTGCCGTTCCGGAACCAGATTAGGGCCTGAAGCCATCCTGCGGTGTTGCGGCCAGCTCACAAGAAAGCGAGTTGAAGAAAGGAGCTCAGGGGCGCTGTAATTCACAAACCTGCAGAGTTATAAATGACAGCTATCGTCCAAAAATAGACTGAAGTAAGGCTGCCAAGAGGACTTGAAAGCGGGGCAGAATTGCAGGAAACCGATTTCAGGAGGTAGACTGGAATTGCATTGAAAGCATAGGAAAAGAGGCAGAACGTCCACAGTGATGCACTTGGTCAAAAAGGGCGTATGCGTTTTTTCCTGAATATATTCAGGAAAAAACGCATACGCCCTTTTTGGCCAACCAAGCAAGCTTGCAAAGGAAATCTGCACTACAATGAAGTCTCACTTCCCCCCGGTCAAAAGGGCCATCTCAAAAAAGTGTAAAATCCAGAAAGGCAGGACAGGCCATGGAGAACTGGGAGCCTTGTTATGCTGATGGGCGGGATGTAAATTGCCAACAGACACTCGGGAGAAGTGTATGGTGTTTCCTGAAACATCTAAAAAACAAAGCAACAGAGCCTAGGGCACTTCCACTTATGGTCCTATAGCTTAGGGAAATTAAAATGAAAAAGACACAGCCACCCCAAAGTTTGGAATGGCTCTGTTTACAAGAACCTCGTTTACAGTACAAGTTCAACATCGCAGAAAGTGAAAAATGGATAAAGAAGTTGTGGTATTTACTTACAAAGCAATATCACTCAGCAATGAAATCTGTGTCATCAGGCCCTTAGCAGCACAATGAGTGGATTCAGGTATGATGATTCTAACTGAAATAAGTCACACAGAAAAAGAAACATCATAAGATATCAGTAATACACGGAATGTAAACTTGGCTGCACAGGAACTGAATTACAGAACAGAACAGGGTCTCAAATTTAGAAAACCAACTTATGCTTGCTTAAGGGGAAAGGTGAGTTGGGGTGCTGCATAAAACCAGAGATTGAAATGAGCACAGATAAAGTTCCTTAATCCAAATATGGAATAGACAAGAGCTACTCCTTGCTCAACGAAATGGACTCAACACCGCATATTAAACGCCTAAGAATGTACCTGACTAGTAAGTATCTTAAAACCTATGGATTGCTATGTCTCCGAAAGAGAATCAAGCATGTGTACAGGGGCATAAACGCAGCAGTGATAGGATTGGAGAGGTTCAGTGAGCAAATGAAGACCCTTTGAAGTCATATTGCATGGTACCCATTCCACGGGTTTCAACTACCCAGGTTTTAGGTATTCTTCCTTCAGCTAAAACATGCATGTGGAACCCAAGTATGATCAACCATGTGAACGGGAGACGTGTTCAAATATGTCTCAGTTATCTTCCCCTGGTACTCGGGTGCAACATTCCAGACGCTTTACTAATACTCTCCCCACTTGGAAAGTCAGTGCCTTTAACCTCCTGTTTGGCCCAGTTTGCAATTTCTGCGGAAGATGAACAGGAATAGCGAGAACCAATGAGAGGCTAGCTGGAGGTGTCTGGACGGGCAAATTTAACTCTCATTTCCCACCAGGAAGAGGAATTAACCAAAGGCTCAGCATGCCGTGCCGGAACCAGATTAGGGCCTGAAGACATCCTGCGGTGTTGCGGGCAGCTCAAAAGAAAGCGAGTTGAAGAAAGGAGCTCAGGGGCACTGTAATTCACAAACCTGCAGAGTTATAAATGACAGCTATCGTCCAAAAATAGACTGAAGTAAGGCTGCCAAGAGGACTTGAAAACGGGGCAGAATTGCAGGAAACCGATTTCAGGAGGTAGACTGGAATTGCATTGAAAGCATAGGAAAAGAGGCAGAACGTCCACAATGATGCACTTGGCCAAAAAGGGCGTATGCGTTTTTTCCTGAATATATTCAGGAAAAAACGCATACGCCCTTTTTGGCCAACCAAGCAAGCTTGCAAAGGAAATCTGCACTACAATGAAGTCTCACTTCCCCCCGGTCAAAAGGGCCATCTGAAAAAAGTGTAAAATCCAGAAAGGCAGGACAGGCCATGGAGAACTGGGAGCCTTGTTATGCTGAAGGGCGGGATGTAAATTGCCAACAAACACTCGGGAGAAGTGTATGGTGTTTCCTGAAACATCTAAAAAACAAAGCAACAGAACCTAGGGCACTTCCACTTATGGTCCTATAGCTTAGGGAAATTAATATCAAAAAGACACAGCCACCCCAAAGTTTGGAACGGCTCTGTTTACAAGAACCTCGTTTACAGTACAAGTTCAACATCGCAGAAAGTGAAAAATGGATAAAGAAGTTGTGGTATTTACGTACAAAGCAATATCACTCAGCAATGAAATCTGTGTCATCAGGCCCGTAGCAGCATAATGAGTGGATTCAGGTACGATGATTCTAACTGAAATAAGTCACACAGAAAGAGAAACATCATAAGATATCACTAATACACGGAATGTAAACCTGGCTACACAGGAACTGCATTCCAAAACAGAACAGGGTCTCAAATTTAGAAAACCAACTTATGCTTGCTTAAGGTGAAAGGTGAGTTGGGGTGCTGCATAAAACCAGAGATTGAAATGAGCACAGATAAAGTTCCTTAAGCCAAATATGGAATAGACAAGAGCTACTCCTTGCTCAACGAAATGGACTCAAAACCCCATATTAAACGCCTAAGAATGTACCTGACTAGTAAGTATCTTAAAACCTATGGATTGCTATGTCTCCAAAAGAGAATCAAGCATGTGTACAGGGGCATAAACGCAGCAGTGATAGGATTGGAGAGGTTCGGTGAGCAAATGAAGACCCTTTGAAGTCATATTGCATGGTACCCATTACACAGGTCTTAACTCTCCAGGTTTAAGGTATTCTTCCTTCAGCTAAAACATACATGTGGAACCCAGAGTATGATCAACCATGTGAACGGGAGACGTGTTCAAATATGTCTCAGTATTCCTCCCCTGGTACTCGGGTGCAACATTCCAGACGCTTTACTAACACTCTCCCCACTTGGAGAGTCAGTCCCTTTAACCTCCTGTTTGGCCCAGTTTGCAATTTCTGCGGAAGATGAACAGGAATAGCGAGAACCAATGAGAGACTTCCTGGAGGTGTCTGGACGGGCAAATTTAACTCTCATTTCCCACCAGGAAGAGGAATTAACCAAAGGCTCAGCGTGCCGTGCCGGAACCAGATTAGGGCCTGAAGCCATCCTGCGGTGTTGCGGCCAGCTCACAAGAAAGCGAGTTGAAGAAAGGAGCTCAGGGGCACTGTAATTCACAAACCTGCAGAGTTATAAATGACAGCTATCGTCCAAAAATAGACTGAAGTAAGGCTGCCAAGAGGACTTGAAAGCGGGGCAGAATTGCAGGAAACCGATTTCAGGAGGTAGACTGGAATTGCATTGAAAGCATAGGAAAAGAGGCAGAACGTCCACAATGATGCACTTGGCCAAAAAGGGCGTATGCGTTTTTTCCTGAATATATTCAGGAAAAAACGCATACGCCCTTTTTGGCCAACCAAGCAAGCTTGCAAAGGAAATCTGCACTACAATGAAGTCTCACTTCCCCCTGGTCAAAAGGGCCATCTCAAAAAAGTGTAAAATCCAGAAAGGCAGGACAGGCCATGGAGAACTGGGAGCCTTGTTATGCTGATGGGCGGGATGTAAATTGCCAACAGACACTCGGGAGAAGTGTATGGTGTTTCCTGAAACATCTAAAAAACAAAGCAACAGAGCCTAGGGCACTTCCACTTATGGTCCTATAGCTTAGGGAAATTAAAATGAAAAAGATACAGCCACCCCAAAGTTTGGAATGGCTCTGTTTACAAGAACCTCGTTTACAGTACAAGTTCAACATCGCAGAAAGTGAAAAATGGATAAAGAAGTTGTGGTATTTACTTACAAAGCAATATCACTCAGCAATGAAATCTGTGTCATCAGGCCCTTAGCAGCACAATGAGTGGATTCAGGTATGATGATTCTAACTGAAATAAGTCACACAGAAAAAGAAACATCATAAGATATCAGTAATACACGGAATGTAAACTTGGCTACACAGGAACTGAATTACAGAACAGAACAGGGTCTCAAATTTAGAAAACCAACTTATGCTTGCTTAAGGGGAAAGGTGAGTTGGGGTGCTGCATAAAACCAGAGATTGAAATGAGCACAGATAAAGTTCCTTACGCCAAATATGGAATAGACAAGAGCTACTCCTTGCTCAACGAAATGGACTCAACACCGCATATTAAACGCCTAAGAATGTACCTGACTAGTAAGTATCTTAAAACCTATGGATTGCTATGTCTCCGAAAGAGAATCAAGCATGTGTACAGGGGCATGAACGCAGCAGTGATAGGATTGGAGAGGTTCAGTGAGCAAATGAAGACCCTTTGAAGTCATATTGCATGGTACCCATTCCACGGGTTTCAACTACCCAGGTTTTAGGTATTCTTCCTTCAGCTAAAACATGCATGTGGAACCCAAGTATGATCAACCATGTGAACGGGAGACGTGTTCAAATATGTCTCAGTTTTCCTCCCCTGGTACTCGGGTGCAACATTCCAGACGCTTTACTAACACTCTCCCCACTTGGAGAGTCAGCGCCTTTAACCTCCTGTTTGGCCCAGTTTGCAATTTCTGCGGAAGATGAACAGGAATAGCGAGAACCAATGAGAGACTAGCTGGAGGTGTCTGGACGGGCAAATTTAACTCTCATTTCCCACCAGGAAGAGGAAATAACCAAAGGCTCAGCGTGCCGTGCCGGAATCAGATTAGGGCCTGAAGCCATCCTGCGGTGTTGCGGCCAGGTCACAAGAAAGCGAGTTGAAGAAACGAGCTCAGGGGCACTGTAATTCACACACCTGCAGAGTTATAAATGACAGCTATCGTCCAAAAATAGACTGAAGTAAGGCTGCCAAGAGGACTTGAAAGCGGGGCAGAATTGCAGGAAACCGATTTCAGGAGGTAGACTGGAATTGCATTCAAAGCATAGGAAAAGAGGCAGAACGTCCACAATGATGCACTTGGCCAAAAAGGGCGTATGCGTTTTTTCCTGAATATATTCAGGAAAAAACGCATGCGCCCTTTTTGGCCAACCAAGCAAGCTTGCAAAGGAAATCTGCACTACAATGAAGTCTCACTTCCCCCCGGTCAAAAGGGCCATCTGAAAAAAGTGTAAAATCCAGAAAGGCAGGACAGGCCATGGAGAACTGGGAGCCTTGTTATGCTGATGGGCGGGATGTAAATTGCCAACAACCACTCGGGAGAAGTGTATGGTGTTTCCTGAAACATCTAAAAAACAAAGCAACAGAACCTAGGGCACTTCCACTTATGGTCCTATAGCTTAGGGAAATTAAAATCAAAAAGACACAGCCACCCCAAAGTTTGGAACGGCTCTGTTTACAAGAACCTCGTTTACAGTACAAGTTCAACATCGCAGAAAGTGAAAAATGGATAAAGAAGTTGTGGTATTTATGTACAAAGCAATATCACTCAGCAATGAAATCTGTGTCATCAGGCCCGTAGCAGCATAATGAGTGGATTCAGGTACGATGATTCTAACTGAAATAAGTCACACAGAAAGAGAAACATCATAAGATATCACTAATACACGGAATGTAAACTTGGCTACACAGGAACTGCATTCCAAAACAGAACAGGGTCTCAAATTTAGAAAACCAACTTATGCTTGCTTAAGGTGAAAGGTGAGTTGGGGTGCTGCATAAAACCAGAGATTGAAATGAGCACAGATAAAGTTCCTTAAGCCAAATATGGAATAGACAAGAGCTACTCCTTGCTCAACGAAAAAGACTCAAAACCCAATATTAAACGCCTAAGAATGTACCTGACTAGTAAGTATCTTAAAACCTATGGACTGCTATGTCTCCAAAAGAGAATCAAGCGTGTGTACAGGGGCACAAACGCAGCAGTGATAGGATTGGAGAGGTTCGGTGAGCAAATGAAGACCCTTTGAAGTCATATTGTATGGTACCCATTACACGGGTCTCAACTCTCCAGGTTGAAGGTATTCTTCCTTCAGCTAAAACATGCATGTGGAACCCAGAGTATGATCAACCATGTGAACGGGAGACGTGTTCAAATATGTCTCAGTTTTCCTCCCCTGGTACTCGGGTGCAACATTCCAGACGCTTTACTAACACTCTCCCCACTTGGAGAGTCAGTCCCTTTAACCTCCTGTTTGGCCCAGTTTGCAATTTCTGCGGAAGATGAACAGGAATAGCGAGAACCAATGAGAGGCTAGCTGGAGGTGTCTGGACGGGCAAATTTAACTCTCATTTCCCACCAGGAAGAGGAATTAACCAAAGGCTCAGCATGCCGGGCCGGAACCAGATTAGGGCCTGAAGCCATCCTGCGGTGTTGTGGCCAGGTCACAAGAAAGCGAGTTGAAGAACGGAGCTCATGGGCACTGCAATTCACAAACCTGCAGAGTTATAAATGACAGCTATCGTCCAAAAATAGACTGAAGTAAGGCTGCCAAGAGGACTTGAAAGCGGGGCAGAATTGCAGGAAACCGATTTCAGGAGGTAGACTGGAATTGCATTGAAAGCATAGGAAAAGAGGCAGAACGTCCACAATGATGCACTTGGCCAAAAAGGGCGTATGCGTTTTTTCCTGAATATATTCAGGAAAAAACGCATACGCCCTTTTTGGCCAACCAAGCAAGCTTGCAAAGGAAATCTGCACTACAATGAAGTCTCACTTCTCCCCGGTCAAAAGGGCCGTCTGAAAAAAGTGTAAAATCCAGAAAGGCAGGACAGGCCATGGAGAACTGGGAGCCTTGTTATGCTGATGGGCGGGATGTAAATTGACAACAGACACTCAGGAGAAGTGTATGGTGTTTCCTGAAACATCTAAAAAACAAAGCAACAGAGCCTAGGGCACTTCCGCTTATGGTCCTATAGCTTAGGGAAATTAAAATCAAAAAGACACAGCCACCCCAAAGTTTGGGACGCCTCCGTTTACAAGAACCTCATTTACCGTACAAGTTCAATATCACAGAAAGTGAAAAATGCATAAAGAACTTGTGGTACTTACGTACAATGCAGTGTCACTCAGCAATGAAATCTATGTCATCAGGCCCGTAGCAGCATAATGAGTGGATTCAGGTACGATGATTCTAACTGAAATAAGTCACACAGAAAAAGAAACATCATAAGATATCAGTAATACACGGAATGTAAACTTGGCTACACAGGAACTGCATTCCAAAACAGAACAGGGTCTCAAATTTAGAAAACCAACTTATGCTTGCTTAAGGGGAAAGGTGAATTGGGGTGCTGCATAACCAGAGATCGAAATGAGCACAGATAAAGTTCCTTAAGCCGAATATGGAATAGACAAGAGCTACTCCTTGCTCAATGAAATGGACACAAAACCCATATTAAACGCCTAAGAATGCACCTGACTAGTAAGTATCTTAAAACCTATGGATTGCTATGTCTCCGAAAGAGAATCAAGCATGTGTACAGGGGCATAAACGCAGCAGTGATAGGATTGGAGAGGTTCGGTGAGCAAATGAAGACCCTTTGAAGTCATATTGCATGGTACCCATTCCACGGGTTTCAACTACCCAGGTTTAAGGTATTCTTCCTTCATCTAAAACATGCATGTGGAACCTAGAGTATGATCAACCAAGTGATCGGGAGACGTGTTCAAATATATCTCAGTTTTCGTACCCTGCTACTCGGGTGCAACATTCCAGACGCTTTACTAACACTCTCCCCACTTGGAGAGTCAATCCCTTTAACTTCCTGTTTGGCCCAGTTTGCAATTTCTGTGGAAGATGAACAGGAATAGCGAGAACCAATGAAAGACTAGCTGGAGGTGTCTGGATGGGCAAATTTAACTCTCATTTCCGACCAGGAAGAGGAATTAACCAAAGTCTCAGCGTGCCGTGCCAGAACCAGATTAGGGCCTGAAGACATCCTGCGGTGTTGCGGCCAGGTCACAAGAAAGCGAGTTGAAGAAAGGAGCTCAGGGGCACTGTAATTCACAAACCTGCAGAGTTATAAATGACAGCTATCGTCCAAAAATAGACTGAAGTAAGGCTGCCAAGAGGACTTGAAAGCGGGGCAGAATTGCAGGAAACCGATTTCAGGAGGTAGACTGGAATTGCATTGAAAGCATAGGAAAAGAAGCAGAACGTCCACAATGATGCACTTGGCCAAAAAGGGCGTATGCGTTTTTTCCTGAATATATTCAGGAAAAAACGCATACGCCCTTTTTGGCCAACCAAGCAAGCTTGCAAAGGAAATCTGCACTACAATGAAGTCTCACTTCCCCCCGGTCAAAAGGGCCATCTGAAAAAAGTGTAAAATCCAGAAAGGCAGGACAGGCCATGGAGAACTGGGAGCCTTGTTATGCTGATGGGCGGGTTGTAAATTGCCAACAACCACTCAGGAGAAGTGTATGGTGTTTCCTGAAACATCTAAAAAAGAAAGCAACAGAGCCTAGGGCACTTCCACTTATGGTCCCATAGCTTAGGGAATTTAAAATCAAAAAGACACAGCCACCCCAAAGTTTCGAACGGCTCTGTTTACAAGAACCTCGTTTACAGTACAAGTTCAACATCGCAGAAATTGAAAAATGGATAAAGAAGTTGTGGTATTTACTTACAAAGCAATATCACTCAGCAATGAAATCTGTGTCATCAGGCCCTTAGCAGCACAATGAGTGGATTCAGGTATGATGATTCTAACTGAAATAAGTCACACAGAAAAAGAAACATCATAAGATATCACTAATACACGGAATGTAAACTTGGCTACACAGGAACTGCATTCCAAAACAGAACAGGGTCTCAAATTTAGAAAACCAACTTATGCTTGCTTAAGGGGAAAGGTGAGTTGGGTTGCTGCATAAAACCAGAGATTGAAATGAGCACAGATAAAGTTCCTTAAGCCAAATATGGAATAGACAAGAGCTACTCCTTGCTCAACGAAATGGACTCAATACCCCATATTAAACGCCTAAGAATGTACCTGACTAGTAAGTATCTTAAAACCTATGGATTGCTAGGTCTCCAAAAGAGAATCAAGCGTGTGTACAGGGGCATAAACGCAGCAGTGATAGGATTGGAGAGGTTCGGTGAGCAAATGAAGACCCTTTGAAGTCATATTGCATGGTACCCATTACACGGGTCTCAACTCTCCAGGTTTAAGGTATTCTTCCTTCAGCTAAAACATGCATGTGGAACCCAGAGTATGATCAACCATGTGATCGGGAGACGTGTTCAAATATGTCTCAGTTTTCCTCCCCTGGTACTCGGGTGCAACATTCCAGACGCTTTACTAACACTCTCCGGACTTGGAGAGTCAGTCCCTTTAACCTCCTGTTTGGCCCAGTTTGCAATTTCTGCGGAAGATGAACAGGAATAGCGAGAACCAATGAGAGACTAGCTGGAGGTGTCTGGACGGGCAAATTTAACTCTCATTTCCCACCAGGAAGAGGAATTAACCAAAGGCTCAGCATTCCGGGCCGGAACCAGATTAGGGCCTGAAGCCATCCTGCGGTGTTGCGGCCAGGTCACAAGAAAGCGAGTTGAAGAAAGGAGCTCAGGGGCACTGTAATTCACAAACCTGCAGAGTTATAAATGACAGCTATCGTCCAAAAATAGACTGAAGTAAGGCTGCCAAGAGGACTTGAAAGCGGGGCAGAATTGCAGGAAACCGATTTCAGGAGGTAGACTGGAATTGCATTGAAAGCATAGGAAAAGAGGCAGAACGTCCACAATGATGCACTTGGCCAAAAAGGGCGTATGCGTTTTTTCCTGAATATATTCAGGAAAAAACGCATACGCCCTTTTTGGCCAACCAAGCAAGCTTGCAAAGGAAATCTGCACTACAATGAAGTCTCACTTCCCCCCGGTCAAAAGGGCCATCTGAAAAAAGTGTAAAATCCAGAAAGGCAACAGGCCATTGAGAACTGGGAGCCTTGTTATGCTGATGGGCGGGATGTAAATTGCCAACAGACACTCAGGAGAAGTGTATGGTGTTTCCTGAAACATCTAAAAAACAAAGCAACAGAACCTAGGGCATTTCCACTTATGGTCCTATAGCTTAGGGAAATTAAAATCAAAAAGACACAGCCACGCCAACGTTTGGAACGGCACTGTTTACAAGAACCTCGTTTACAGTACAAGTTCAACATCGCAGAAAGTGAAAAATGGATAAAGAAGTTGTGGTATTTACTTACAAAGCAATATCACTCAGCAATGAAATCTGTGTCATCAGGCCCTTAGCAGCACAATGAGTGAATTCAGGTACGATGATTCTAACTGAAATAAGTCACACAGAAAAAGAAACATCATAAGATATCAGTAATACACGGAATGTAAACTTGGCTACACAGGAACTGAATTACAGAACAGAACAGGGTCTCAAATTTAGAAAACCAACTTATGCTTGCTTAAGGGGAAAGGTGAGTTGGGGTGCTGCATAAAACCAGAGATTGAAATGAGCACAGATAAAGTTCCTTAAGCCAAATATGGAATAGACAAGAGCTACTCCTTGCTCAACGAAATGGACTCAACACCGCATATTAAACGCCTAAGAATGTACCTGACTAGTAAGTATCGTAAAACCTATGGATTGCTATGTCTCCGAAAGAGAATCAAGCATGTGTACAGGGGCATAAACGCAGCAGTGATAGGATTGGAGAGGTTCGGTGAGCAAATGAAGACCCTTTGAAGTCATATTGCATGGTACCCATTCCACGGGTTTCAAATACACAGGTTTAAGGTATTCTTCCTTCAGCTAAAACATGCATGTGGAACCCAAGTATGATCAACCATGTGAACGGGAGACGTGTTCAAATATGTCTCAGTTTTCCTCCCCTGGTACTCGGGTGCAACATTCCAGACGCTTTACTAACACTCTCCCCACTTGGAAAGTCAGCGCCTTTAACCTCCTGTTTGGCCCAGTTTGCAATTTCTGCGGAAGATGAACAGGAATAGCGAGAACCAATGAGAGACTAGCTGGAGGTGTCTGGACGGGCAAATTTAACTCTCATTTCCCACCAGGAAGAGGAAATAACCAAAGGCTCAGCGTGCCGTGCCGGAACCAGATTAGGGCCTGAAGCCATCCTGCGGTGTTGCGACCAGGTCACAAGAAAGCAAGTTGAAGAAAGGAGCTCAGGGGCACTGTAATTCACAAACCTGCAGAGTTATAAATGACAGCTATCGTCCAAAAATAGACTGAAGTAAGGCTGCCAAGAGGACTTGAAAGCGGGGCAGAATTGCAGGAAACCGATTTCAGGAGGTAGACTGGAATTGCATTGAAAGCATAGGAAAAGAGGCAGAACGTCCACAATGATGCACTTGGCCAAAAAGGGCGTATGCGTTTTTTCCTGAATATATTCAGGAAAAAACGCATACGCCCTTTTTGGCCAACCAAGCAAGCTTGCAAAGGAAATCTGCACTACAATGAAGTCTCACTTCCCCCCGGTCAAAAGGGCCATCTGAAAAAAGTGTAAAATCCAGAAAGGCAGGACAGGCCATGGAGAACTGGGAGCCTTGTTATGCTGATGGGCGGGATGTAAATTGCCAACAACCACTCGGGAGAAGTGTATGGTGTTTCCTGAAACATCTAAAAAACAAAGCAACAGAGCCTAGGGCACTTCCACTTATTGTCCTATAGCTTAGGGAAATTAAAATCAAAAAGACACAGCCACCCCAAAGTTTGGAACGGCTCTGTTTACAAGAACCTCGTTTACAGTACAAGTTCAACATCGCAGAAAGTGAAAAATGGATAAAGAACTTGTGGTACTTACGTACAATGCAGTATCACTCAGCAATGAAATCTATGTCATCAGGCCCGTAGCAGCATAATGAGTGGATTCAGGTACGATGATTCTAACTGAAATAAGTCACACAGAAAAAGAAACATCATGAGATATCACTAATACACGGAATGTAAACTTGGCTACACAGGAACTGAATTACAGAACAGAACAGGGTCTCAAATTTAGAAAACCAACTTATGCTTGCTTAAGGGTAAAGGTGAGTTGGGGTGTTGCATAAAAACAGAGATTGAAATGAGCACAGATAAAGTTCCTTAAGCCAAATATGGAATAGACAAGAGCTACTCCTTGCTCAACGAAATGGACTCAACACCGCATATTAAATGCCTAAGAATGTACCTGACTAGTAAGTATCTTAAAACCTATGGATTGCTATGTCTCCGAAAGAGAATCAAGCATGTGTACAGGGGCATAAACGCAGCAGTGATAGGATTGGAGAGGTTCGGTGAGCAAATGAAGACCCTTTGAAGTCATATTGCATGGTACCCATTCCACGGGTTTCAACTACCCAGGTTTAAGGTATTCTTCCTTCAGCTAAAACATGCATGTGGAACCTAGAGTATGATCAACCATGTGATCGGGAGACGTGTTCAAATATGTCTCAGTTTTCGTACCCTGCTACTCGGGTGCAACATTCCAGACGCTTTACTGACACTCTCCCCACTTGGAGAGTCAGCGCCTTTAACCTCCTGTTTGGCCCAGTTTGCAATTTCTGTGGAAGATGAACAGGAATAGCGAGAACCAATGAGAGACTAGCTGGAGGTGTCTGGATGGGCAAATTTAACTCTCATTTCCCACCAGGAAGAGGAATTAACCAAAGGCTCAGCGTGCCGTGCCAGAACCAGATTAGGGCCTGAAGACATCCTGCGGTGTTGCGGCCAGGTCACAAGAAAGCGAGTTGAAGAAAGGAGCTCAGGGGCACTGTAATTCACAAACCTGCAGAGTTATAAATGACAGCTATCGTCCAAAAATAGACTGAAGTAAGGCTGCCAAGAGGACTTGAAAGCGGGGCAGAATTGCAGGAAACCGATTTCAGGAGGTAGACTGGAATTGCATTGAAAGCATAGGAAAAGAGGCAGAACGTCCACAATGATGCACTTGGCCAAAAAGGGCGTATGCGTTTTTTCCTGAATATATTCAGGAAAAAACGCATACGCCTTTTTTGGCCAACCAAGCAAGCTTGCAAAGGAAATCTGCACTACAATGAAGTCTCACTTCCCCCCGGTCAAAAGGGCCATCTGAAAAAAGTGTAAAATCCAGAAAGGCAGGACAGGCCATGGAGAACTGGGAGCCTTGTTATGCTGATGGGCGGGATGTAAATTGCCAACAGACACTCGGGAGAAGTGTATGGTGTTTCCTGAAACATCTAAAAAACAAAGCAACAGAGCCTAGGGCACTTCCACTTATGGTCCTATAGCTTAGGGAATTTAAAATCAAAAAGACACAGCCACCCCAAAGTTTGGAACGGCTCTGTTTACAAGAACCTCGTTTACAGTACAAGTTCAACATCGCAGAAATTGAAAAATGGATAAAGAAGTTGTGGTATTTACTTACAAAGCAATATCACTCAGCAATGAAATCTGTGTCATTAGACCCTTAGCAGCACAATGAGTGGATTCAGGTATGATGATTCTAACTGAAATAAGTCACACAGAAAAAGAAACATCATAAGATATCAGTAATACACGGAATGTAAACTTGGCTACACAGGAACTGAATTACAGAACAGAACAGGGTCTCAAATTTAGAAAACCAACTTATGCTTGCTTAAGGGGAAAGGTGAGTTGGGGTGCTGCATAAAACCAGAGATTGAAATGAGCACAGATAAAGTTCCTTAAGCCAAATATGGAATAGACAAGAGCTACTCCTTGCTCAACGAAATGGACTCAATACCGCATATTAAACGCCTAAGAATGTACCTGACTAGTAAGTATCTTAAAACCTATGGATTGCTATGTCTCCGAAAGAGAATCAAGCATGTGTACAGGGGCATAAACGCAGCAGTGATAGGATTGGAGAGGTTCGGTGAGCAAATGAAGACCCTTTGAAGTCATATTGCATGGTACCCATTCCACGGGTTTCAACTACCCAGGTTTTAGGTATTCTTCCTTCAGCTAAAACATGCATGTGGAACCCAAGTATGATCAACCATGTGAACGGGAGACGTGTTCAAATATGTCTCAGTTTTCCTCCCCTGGTACTCGGGTGCAACATTCCAGACGCTTTACTAACACTCTCCCCACTTGGAAAGTCAGCGCCTTTAACCTCCTGTTTGGCCCAGTTTGCAATTTCTGCGGAAGATGAACAGGAATAGCGAGAACCAATGAGAGGCTAGCTGGAGGTGTCTGGACGGGCAAATTTAACTCTCATTTCCCACCAGGAAGAGGAAATAACCAAAGGCTCAGCGTGCCGTGCCGGAACCAGATTAGGGCCTGAAGCCATCCTGCGGTGTTGCGGCCAGCTCAAAAGAAAGCGAGTTGAAGAAAGGAGCTCAGGGGCACTGTAATTCACAAACCTGCAGAGTTATAAATGACAGCTATCGTCCAAAAATAGACTGAAGTAAGGCTGCCAAGAGGACTTGAAAGCGGGGCAGAATTGCAGGAAACCGATTTCAGGAGGTAGACTGGAATTGCATTGAAAGCATAGGAAAAGAGGCAGAACGTCCACAATGATGCACTTGGCCAAAAAGGGCGTATGCGTTTTTTCCTGAATATATTCAGGAAAAAACGCATACGCCCTTTTTGGCCAACCAAGCAAGCTTGCAAAGGAAATCTGCACTACAATGAAGTCTCACTTCCCCCCGGTCAAAAGGGCCATCTGAAAAAAGTGTAAAATCCAGAAAGGCAGGACAGGCCATGGAGAACTGGGAGCCTTGTTATGCTGATGGGCGGGATGTAAATTGCCAACAACCACTCGGGAGAAGTGTATGGTGTTTCCTGAAACATCTAAAAAACAAAGCAACAGAGTCTAGGGCACTTCCACTTATGGTCCTATAGCTTAGGGAAATTAAAATCAAAAAGACACAGACACCCCAAAGTTTGGAACGGCTCTGTTTACAAGAACCTCGTTTACAGTACAAGTTCAACATCGCAGAAAGTGAAAAATGGATAAAGAACTTGTGGTACTTACGTACAATGCAGTATCACTCAGCAATGAAATCTATGTCATCAGGCCCGTAGCAGCATAATGAGTGGATTCAGGTACGATGATTCTAACTGAAATAAGTCACACAGAAAAAGAAACATCATAAGATATCACTAATACACGGAATGTAAACTTGGCTATACAGGAACTGAATTACAGAACAGAACAGGGTCTCAAATTTAGAAAACCAACTTATGCTTGCTTAAGGGTAAAGGTGAGTTGGGGTGCTGCATAAAACCAGAGATTGAAATGAGCACAGATAAAGTTCCTTAAGCCAAATATGGAATAGACAAGAGCTACTCCTTGCTCAACGAAATGGACTCAACACCGCATATTAAATGCCTAAGAATGTACCTGACTAGTAAGTATCTTAAAACCTATGGATTGCTATGTCTCCGAAAGAGAATCAAGCATGTGTACAGGGGCATAAACGCAGCAGTGATAGGATTGGAGAGGTTCGGTGAGCAAATGAAGACCCTTTGAAGTCATATTGCATGGTACCCATTCCACGGGTTTCAACTACCCAGGTTTAAGGTATTCTTCCTTCAGCTAAAACATGCATGTGGAACCTAGAGTATGATCAACCATGTGATCGGGAGACGTGTTCAAATATGTCTCAGTTTTCGTACCCTGGTACTCGGGTGCAACATTCCAGACGCTTTACTAACACTCTCCCCACTTGGAGAGTCAGTCCCTTTAACCTCCTGTTTGGCCCAGTTTGCAATTTCTGTGGAAGAAGAACAGGAATAGCGAGAACCAATGAGAGACTAGCTGGAGGTGTCTGGATGGGCAAATTTAACTCTCATTTCCCACCAGGAAGAGGAATTAACCAAAGGCTCAGCGTGCCGTGCCAGAAACACATTAGGGCCTGAAGACATCCTGCGGTGTTGCGGCCAGGTCACAAGAAAGCGAGTTGAAGAAAGGAGCTCAGGGGCACTGTAATTCACAAACCTGCAGAGTTATAAATGACAGCTATCGTCCAAAAATAGACTGAAGTAAGGCTGCCAAGAGGACTTGAAAGCGGGGCAGAATTGCAGGAAACCGATTTCAGGAGGTAGACTGGAATTGCATTGAAAGCATAGGAAAAGAGGCAGAACGTCCACAATGATGCACTTGGCCAAAAAGGGCGTATGCGTTTTTTCCTGAATATATTCAGGAAAAAACGCATACGCCCTTTTTGGCCAACCAAGCAAGCTTGCAAAGGAAATCTGCACTACAATGAAGTCTCACTTCCCCCCGGTCAAAAGGGCCATCTGAAAAAAGTCAAAATCCAGAAAGGCAGGACAGGCCATGGAGAACTGGGAGCCTTGTTATGCTGATGGGCGGGATGTAAATTGCCAACAACCACTCGGGAGAAGTGTATGGTGTTTCCTGAAACATCTAAAAAACAAAGCAACAGAGCCTAGGCCACTTCCACTTATGGTCCTATAGCTTAGGGAATTTAAAATCAAAAAGACACAGCCACCCCAAAGTGTGGAACGGCTCTGTTTACAAGAACCTTGTTTACAGTACAAGTTCAACATCGCAGAAATTGAAAAATGGATAAAGAAGTTGTGGTATTTACTTACAAAGCAATATCACTCAGCAATGAAATCTGTGTCATCAGGCCCTTAGCAGCACAATGAGTGGATTCAGGTATGATGATTCTAACTGAAATAAGTCACACAGAAAAAGAAACATCATAAGATATCAGTAATACACGGAATGTAAACTTGGCTACACAGGAACTGAATTACAGAACAGAACAGGGTCTCAAATTTAGAAAACCAACTTATGCTTGCTTAAGGGGAAAGGTGAGTTGGGGTGCTGCATAAAACCAGAGATTGAAATGAGCACAGATAAAGTTCCTTAAGCCAAATATGGAATAGACAAGAGCTACTCCTTGCTCAACGAAATGGACTCAACACCGCATATTAAACGCCTAAGAATGTACCTGACTAGTAAGTATCTTAAAACCTATGGATTGCTATGTCTCCGAAAGAGAATCAAGCATGTGTACAGGGGCATAAACGCAGCAGTGATAGGATTGGAGAGGTTCGGTGAGCAAATGAAGACCCTTTGAAGTCATATTGCATGGTACCCATTCCACGGGTTTCAACTACCCAGGTTTAAGGTATTCTTCCTTCAGCTAAAACATGCATGTGGAACCCAAGTATGATCAACCATGTGAACGGGAGACGTGTTCAAATATGTCTCAGTTTTCCTCCCCTGGTACTCGGGTGCAACATTCCAGACGCTTTACTAACACTCTCCCCACTTGGAAAGTCAGCGCCTTTAACCTCCTGTTTGGCCCAGTTTGCAATTTCTGCGGATGATGAACAGGAATAGCGAGAACCAATGAGAGGCTAGCTGGAGGTGTCTGGACGGGCAAATTTAACTCTCATTTCCCACCAGGAAGAGGAAATAACCAAAGGCTCAGCGTGCCGTGCCGGAACCAGATTAGGGCCTGAAGACATCCTCCGGTGTTGCGGCCAGGTCACAAGAAAGCGACTTGAAGAAAGGAGCTCAGGGGCACTGTAATTCACAAACCTGCAGAGTTATAAATGACAGCTATCGTCCAAAAATAGACTGAAGTAAGGCTGCCAAGAGGACTTGAAAGCGGGGCAGAATTGCAGGAAACCGATTTCAGGAGGTAGACTGGAATTGCATTGAAAGCATAGGAAAAGAGGCAGAACGTCCACAATGATGCACTTGGCCAAAAAGGGCGTATGCGTTTTTTCCTGAATATATTCAGGAAAAAACGCATACGCCCTTTTTGGCCAACCAAGCAAGCTTGCAAAGGAAATCTGCACTACAATGAAGTCTCACTTCCCCCCGGTCAAAAGGGCCATCTGAAAAAAGTGTAAAATCCAGAAAGGCAGGACAGGCCATGGAGAACTGGGAGCCTTGTTATGCTGATGGGCGGGATGTAAATTGCCAACAACCACTCGGGAGAAGTGTATGGTGTTTCCTGAAACATCTAAAAAACAAAGCAACAGAGCCTAGGGCACTTCCACTTATGGTCCTATAGCTTAGGGAAATTAAAATCAAAAAGACACAGCCACCCCAAAGTTTGGAACGGCTCTGTTTACAAGAACTTCGTTTACAGTACAAGTTCAACATCGCAGAAAGTGAAAAATGGATAAAGAAGTTGTGGTATTTACTTACAAAGCAATATCACTCAGCAATGAAATCTGTGTCATCAGGCACTTAGCAGCACAATGAGTGGATTCAGGTATGATGATTCTAACTGAAATAAGTCACACAGAAAGAGAAACATCATAAGATATCACTAATACACGGAATGTAAACTTGGCTACACAGGAACTGCATTCCAAAACAGAACAGGGTCTCAAATTTAGAAAACCAACTTATGCTTGCTTAAGGTGAAAGGTGAGTTGGGGTGCTGCATAAAACCAGAGATTGAAATGAGCACAGATAAAGTTCCTTAAGCCAAATATGGAATAGACAAGAGCTACTCCTTGCTCAACGAAATGGACACAAAACCCCATATTAAACGCCTAAGAATGCACCTGACTAGTAAGTATCGTAAAACCTATGGATTGCTATGTCTCTGAAAGAGAATCAAGCGCGTGTACAGGGGCATAAACGCAGCAGTGATAGGATTGGAGAGGTTCGTGAGCAAATGAAGACCCTTTGAAGTCAAATTGCATGGTACACATTCCACGGGTTTCAACTACCCAGGTTTAAGGTATTCTTCCTTCAGCTAAAACATGCATGTGGAACCTAGAGTATGATCAACCATGTGATCGGGAGACGTGTTCAAATATGTCTCAGTTTTCCTCCCCTGGTACTCGGGTGCAACATTCCAGACGCTTTACTAACACTCTCCCCACTTGGAGAGTCAGTCCCTTTAACCTCCTGTTTGGCCCAGTTTGCAATTTCTGTGGAAGATGAACAGGAATAGCGAGAACCAATGAGAGGCTAGCTGGAGGTGTCTGGACGGGCAAATTTAACTCTCATTTCCCACCAGGAAGAGGAATTAACCAAAGGCTCAGCGTGCCGTGCCAGAACCAGATTAGGGCCTGAAAACATCCTGCGGTGTTGCGGCCAGGTCACAAGAAAGCGAGTTGAAGAAAGGAGCTCAGGGGCACTGCAATTCACAAACCTGCAGAGTTATAAATGACAGCTATCGTCCAAAAATAGACTGAAGTAAGGCTGCCAAGAGGACTTGAAAGCGGGGCAGAATTGCAGGAAACCGATTTCAGGAGGTAGACTGGAATTGCATTGAAAGCATAGGAAAAGAGGCAGAACGTCCACAATGATGCACTTGGCCAAAAAGGGCGTATGCGTTTTTTCCTGAATATATTCAGGAAAAAACGCATACGCCCTTTTTGGCCAACCAAGCAAGCTTGCAAAGGAAATCTGCACTACAATGAAGTCTCACTTCCCCCCGGTCAAAAGGGCCATCTGAAAAAAGTGTAAAATCCAGAAAGGCAGGACAGGCCATGGAGAACTGGGAGCCTTGTTATGCTGATGGGCGGGATGTAAATTGCCAACAGACACTCCGGAGAAGTGTATGGTGTTTCCTGAAACATCTAAAAAACAAAGCAACAGAGCCTAGGGCACTTCCACTTATGGTCCTATAGCTTAGGGAAATTAAAATCAAAAAGACACAGCCACCCCAAAGTTTGGAACGGCTCTGTTTACAAGAACCTCGTTTTCAGTACAAGTTCAACATCTCAGAAAGTGAAAAATGGATAAAGAAGTTGCGGTATTTACTTACAAAGCAATATCACTCAGCAATGAAATCTATGTCACCAGGCCCTTAGCAGCACAATGAGTGGATTCAGGTATGATGATTCTAACTGAAATAAGTCACACAGAAAAAGAAACATCATAAGATATCAGTAATACACGGAATGTAAACTTGGCTACACAGGAACTGAATTACAGAACAGAACAGGGACTCAAATTTAGAAAACCAACTTATGCTTGCTTAAGGGTAAAGGTGAGTAGGGGTGCTGCATAAAACCAGAGATTGAAATGAGCACAGATAAAGTTCCTTAAGCCAAATATGGAATAGACAAGAGCTACTCCTTGCTCAACGAAATGGACTCAACACCCCATATTAAACGCCTAAGAATGTACCTGACTAGTAAGTATCTTAAAACCTATGGATTGCTATGTCTCCGAAAGAGAATCAAGCATGTGTACAGGGGCATAAACGCAGCAGTGATAGGATTGGAGAGGTTCGGTGAGCAAATGAAGACCCTTTGAAGTCATATTGCATGGTACCCATTACACGGGTCTTAACTCTCCAGGTTTAAGGTATTCTTCCTTCAGCTAAAACATGCATGTGGAACCCAAGTATGATCAACCATGTGAACGGGAGACGTGTTCAAATATGTCTCAGTTTTCCTCCCCTGGTACTCGGGTGCAACATTCCAGACGCTTTACTAACACTCTCCCCACTTGGAGAGTCAGCGGCTTTAACCTCCTGTTTGGCCCAGTTTGTAATTTCTGCGGAAGATGAACAGGAATAGCGAGAACCAATGAGAGACTAGCTGGAGGTGTCTGGACGGGCAAATTTAACTCTCATTTCCCACCAGGAAGAGGAAATAACCAAAGGCTCAGCGTGCCGTGCCGGAACCAGATTAGGGCCTGAAGCCATCCTGCGGTGTTGCGGCCAGCTCACAAGAAAGCGAGTTGAAGAAAGGAGCTCAGGGACACTGTAATTCACAAACCTGCAGAATTATAAATGACAGCTATCGTCCAAAAATAGACTGAAGTAAGGCTGCCAAGAGGACTTGAAAGCGGGGCAGAATTGCAGGAAACCGATTTCAGGAGGTAGACTGGAATTGCATTGAAAGCATAGGAAAAGAGGCAGAACGTCCACAATGATGCACTTGGCCAAAAAGGGCGTATGCGTTTTTTCCTGAATATATTCAGGAAAAAACGCATACGCCCTTTTTGGCCAACCAAGCAAGCTTGCAAAGGAAATCTGCACTACAATGAAGTCTCACTTCCCCCGGTCAAAAGGGCCATCTGAAAAAAGTGTAAAATCCAGAAAGGCAGGACAGGCCATGGAGAACTGGGAGCCTTGTTATGCTGATGGGCGGGATGTAAATTGCCAACAGACACTCCGGAGAAGTGTATGGTGTTTCCTGAAACATCTAAAAAAGAAAGCAACAGAGCCTAGGGCACTTCCACTTATGGTCCTATAGCTTAGGGAAATTAAAATCAAAAAGACACAGCCACCCCAAAGTTTGGGACGCCTCTGTTTACAAGAACCTCGTTTACCGTACAAGTTCAATATCACAGAAAGTGAAAAATGGATAAAGAACTTGTGGTACTTACGTACAATGCAGTATCACTCAGCAATGAAATCTATGTCATCAGGCCCGTAGCAGCATAATGAGTGGATTCAGGTACGATGATTCTAACTGAAATAAGTCACACAGAAAAAGAAACATCATAAGATATCACTAATACACGGAATGTAAACTTGGCTACACAGGAACTGAATTCCAAAACAGAACAGGGTCTCAAATTTAGAAAACCAACTTATGCTTGCTTAAGGGGAAAGGTGAGTTGGGGTGCTGCATAAAACCAGAGATTGAAATGAGCACAGATAAAGTTCCTTAAGCCAAATATGGAATAGACAAGAGCTACTCCTTGCTCAACGAAATGGACTCAACACCCCATATTAAACGCCTAAGAATGTACCTGACTAGTAAGTATCTTAAAACCTATGGATTGCTATGTCTCCAAAAGAGAATCAAGCGTGTGTACAGGGGCATAAACGCAGCAGTGATAGGATTGGAGAGGTTCGGTGAGCAAATGAAGACCCTTTGAAGTGATATTGCATGGTACCCATTCCACGGGTCTCAACTCTCCAGGTTTAAGGTATTCTTCCTTCAGCTAAAACATGCATGTGGAACCCAGAGTATGATCAACCGTGTGAACGGGAGACGTGTTCAAATATGTCTCAGTTTTCCTCCCCTGGTACTCGGGTGCAACATTCCAGACGCTTTACTAACACTCTCCCGACTTGGAGAGTCAGCGCCTTTAACCTCCTGTTTGGCCCAGTTTGCAATTTCTGCGGAAGATGAACAGGAATAGCGAGAACCAATGAGAGACTAGCTGGAGGTGTCTGGACGGGCAAATTTAACTCTCATTTCCCACCAGGAAGAGGAAATAACCAAAGGCTAAGCGTGCCGTGCCGGAACCAGATTAGGGCCTGAAGCCATCCTGCGGTGTTGCGGCCAGCTCACAAGAAAGCGAGTTGAAGAAAGGAGCTCAGGGGCACTGTAATTCACAAACCTGCAGAGTTATAAATGACAGCTATCGTCCAAAAATAGACTGAAGTAAGGCTGCCAAGAGGACTTGAAAGCGGGGCAGAATTGCAGGAAACCAATTTCAGGAGGTAGACTGGAATTGCATTGAAAGCATAGGAAAAGAGGCAGAACGTCCACAATGATGCACTTGGCCAAAAAGGGCGTATGCGTTTTTTCCTGAATATATTCAGGAAAAAACGCATACGCCCTTTTTGGCCAACCAAGCAAGCTTGCAAAGGAAATCTGCACTACAATGAAGTCTCACTTCCCCCCGGTCAAAAGGGCCATCTGAGAAAAGTGTAAAATCCAGAAAGGCAGGACAGGCCATGGAGAACTGGGAGCCTTGTTATGCTGATGGGCGGGATGTAAATTGCCAACAGACACTCGGGAGAAGTGTATGGTGTTTCCTGAAACATCTAAAAAAGAAAGCAACAGAGCCTAGGGCACTTCCACTTATGGTCCTATAGCTTAGGGAAATTAAAATCAAAAAGACACAGCCACCCCAAAGTTTGGGACGCCTCTGTTTACAAGAACCTCGTTTACCGTACAAGTTCAATATCACAGAAAGTGAAAAATGGATAAAGAACTTGTGGTACTTACGTACAATGCAGTATCACTCAGCAATGAAATCTATGTCATCAGGCCCGTAGCAGCATAATGAGTGGATTCAGGTACGATGATTCTAACTGAAATAAGTCACACAGAAAAAGAAACATCATAAGATATCACTAATACACGGAATGTAAACTTGGCTACACAGGAACTGAATTCCAAAACAGAACAGGGTCTCAAATTTACAAAACCAACTTATGCTTGCTTAAGGGGAAAGGTGAGTTGGGGTGCTGCATAAAACCAGAGATTGAAATGAGCACAGATAAAGTTCCTTAAGCCAAATATGGAATAGACAAGAGCTACTCCTTGCTCAACGAAATGGACTCAACACCCCATATTAAACGCCTAAGAATGTACCTGACTAGTAAGTATCTTAAAACCTATGGATTGCTATGTCTCCGAAAGAGAATCAAGCATGTGTACAGGGGCATAAACGCAGCAGTGATAGGATTGGAGAGGTTCGGTGAGCAAATGAAGACCCTTTGAAGTCATATTGCATGGTACCCATTCCACGGGTCTTAACTCTCCAGGTTTAAGGTATTCATCCTTCAGCTAAAACATGCATGTGGAACCCAAGTATGATCAATCATGTGAACGGGAGACGTGTTCAAATATGTCTCAGTTTTCCTCCCCTGGTACTCGGGTGCAACATTCCAGACGCTTTACTAACACTCTCCCCACTTGGAGAGTCAGCGCCTTTAACCTCCTGTTTGGCCCAGTTTGCAATTTCTGCGGAAGATGAACAGGAATAGCGAGAACCAATGAGAGACTAGCTGGAGGTGTCTGGACGGGCAAATTTAACTCTCATTTCCCACCAGGAAGAGGAATTAACCAAAGGCTCAGCGTGCCGTGCCGGAACCAGATTAGGGCCTGAAGCCATCCTGCGGTGTTGCGGCCAGCTCACAAGAAAGCGAGTTGAAGAAAGGAGCTCAGGGACACTGTAATTCACAAACCTGCAGAATTATAAATGACAGCTATCGTCCAAAAATAGACTGAAGTAAGGCTGCCAAGAGGACTTGAAAGCGGGGCAGAATTGCAGGAAACCGATTTCAGGAGGTAGACTGGAATTGCATTGAAAGCATAGGAAAAGAGGCAGAACGTCCACAATGATGCACTTGGCCAAAAAGGGCGTATGCGTTTTTTCCTGAATATATTCAGGAAAAAACGCATACGCCCTTTTTGGCCAACCAAGCAAGCTTGCAAAGGAAATCTGCACTACAATGAAGTCTCACTTCCCCCCGGTCAAAAGGGCCATCTGAAAAAAGTGTAAAATCCAGAAAGGCAGGACAGGCCATGGAGAACTGGGAGCCTTGTTATGCTGATGGGCGGGATGTAAATTGCCAACAGACACTCGGGAGAAGTGTATGGTGTTTCCTGAAACATCTAAAAAACAAAGCAACAGAGCCTAGGGCACTTCCACTTATGGTCCTATAGCTTAGGGAAATTAAAATCAAAAAGACACAGCCACCCCAAAGTTTGGGACGCCTCTGTTTACAAGAACCTCGTTTACCGTACAAGTTCAATATCACAGAAAGTGAAAAATGGATAAAGAACTTGTGGTACTTACGTACAATGCAGTATCACTCAGCAATGAAATCTATGTCATCAGGCCCGTAGCAGCATAATGAGTGGATTCAGGTACGATGATTCTAACTGAAATAAGTCACACAGAAAAAGAAACATCATAAGATATCAGTAATACACGGAATGGAAACTTGGCTACACAGGAACTGAATTACAGAACAGAACAGGGTCTCAAATTTAGAAAACCAACTTATGCTTGCTTAAGGGGAAAGGTGAGTTGGGGTGCTGCATAAAACCAGAGATTGAAATGAGCACAGATAAAGTTCCTTAAGCCAAATATGGAATAGACAAGAGCTACTCCTTGCTCAACGAGACGGACTCAACACCCCATATTAAACGCCTAAGAATGTACCTGACTAGTAAGTATCTTAAAACCTATGGATTGCTATGTCTCCAAAAGAGAATCAAGCGTGTGTAAGGGGCATAAACGCAGCGGTGATAGGATTGGAGAGGTTCGGTGAGCAAATGAAGACCCTTTGAAGTCATATTGCATGGTACCCATTCCACGGGTCTCAACTCTCCAGGTTTAAGGTATTCTTCCTTCAGCTAAAACATGCATGTGGAACCCAGAGTATGATCAACCGTGTGAACGGGAGACGTGTTCAAATATGTCTCAGTTTTCCTCCCCTGGTACTCGGGTGCAACATTCCAGATGCTTTACTAACACTCTCCCCACTTGGAGAGTCAGCGCCTTTAACCTCCTGTTTGGCCCAGTTTGCAATTTCTGCGGAAGATGAACAGGAATAGCGAGAACCAATGAGAGACTAGCTGGAGGTGTCTGGACGGGCAAATTTAACTCTCATTTCCCACCAGGAAGAGGAAATAACCAAAGGCTCAGCGTGCCGTGCCGGAAACAGATTAGGGCCTGAAGCCATCCTGCGGTGTTGCGGCCAGGTCACAAGAAAGCGAGTTGAAGAAACGAGCTCAGGGGCACTGTAATTCACAAACCTGCAGAGTTATAAATGACAGCTATCGTCCAAAAATAGACTGAAGTAAGGCTGCCAAGAGGACTTGAAAGTGGGGCAGAATTGCAGGAAACCGATTTCAGGAGGTAGACTGGAATTGCATTGAAAGCATAGGAAAAGAGGCAGAACGTCCACAATGATGCACTTGGCCAAAAAGGGCGTATGCGTTTTTTCCTGAATATATTCAGGAAAAAACGCATACGCCCTTTTTGGCCAACCAAGCAAGCTTGCAAAGGAAATCTGCACTACAATGAAGTCTCACTTCCCCCCGGTAAAGGGCCATCTGAAAAAAGTGTAAACTCCAGAAAGGCAGGACAGGCCATGGAGAACTGGGAGCCTTGTTATGCTGATGGGCGGGATGTAAATTGCCAACAGACACTCAGGAGAAGTGTATGGTGTTTCCTGAAACATCTAAAAAACAAAGCATCAGAGCCTAGGGCACTTCCACTTATGGTCCTATAGATTAGGGAAATTAAAATCAAAAAGACACAGCCACCCCAAAGTTTGGGACGCCTCCGTTTACAAGAACCTCGTTTACCGTACAAGTTCAATATCACAGAAAGTGAAAAATGGATAAAGAACTTGTGGTACTTACGTACAATGCAGTATCACTCAGCAATGAAATCTATGTCATCAGGCCCATAGCAGCATAATGAGTGGATTCAGGTATGATGATTCTAACTGAAATAAGTCACACAGAAAAAGAAACATCATAAGATATCAGTAATACACGGAATGTAAACTTGGCTACACAGGAACTGCATTCCAAAACAGAACAGGGTCTCAAATTTAGAAAACCAACTTATGCTTGCTTAAGGGGAAAGGTGAGTTGGGGTGCTGCATAAAACCAGAGATTGAAATGAGCACAGATAAAGTTCCTTAAGCCAAATATGGAATAGACAAGAGCTACTCCTTGCTCAACGAAATGGACTCAACACCGCATATTAAACGCCTAAGAATGTACCTGACTAGTAAGTATCTTAAAACCTATGGATTGCTATGTCTCCGAAAGAGAATCAAGCATGTGTACAGGGGCAATAAACACAGCAGTGATAGGATTGGAGAGGTTCGGTGAGCAAATGAAGACCCTTTGAAGTCATATTGCATGGTACCCATTCCACGGGTTTCAACTACCCAGCTTTTAGGTATTCTTCCTTCAGCTAAAACATGCATGTGGAACCCAAGTATGATCAACCATGTGAACGGGAGACGTGTTCAAATATGTCTCAGTTTTCTTCCCCTGGTACTCGGGTGCAACATTCCAGACGCTTTACTAATACTCTCCCCACTTGGAAAGTCAGCGCCTTTAACCTCCTGTTTGGCCCAGTTTGCAATTTCTGCGGAAGATGAACAGGAATAGCGAGAACCAATGAGAGGCTAGCTGGAGGTGTCTGGACGGGCAAATTTAACTCTCATTTCCCACCAGGAAGAGGAAATAACCAAAGGCTCAGCATGCCGGGCCGGAACCAGATTAGGGCCTGAAGCCATCCTGCGGTGTTGCGGCCAGCTCACAAGAAAGCGAGTTGAAGAAAGGAGCTCAGGGGCACTGTAATTCACAAACCTGCAGAGTTATAAATGACAGCTATCGTCCAAAAATAGACTGAAGTAAGGCTGCCAAGAGGACTTGAAAGCGGGGCAGAATTGCAGGAAACCGATTTCAGGAGGTAGACTGGAATTGCATTGAAAGCATAGGAAAAGAGGCAGAACGTCCACAATGATGCACTTGGCCAAAAAGGGCGTATGCGTTTTTTCCTGAATATATTCAGGAAAAAACGCATACGCCCTTTTTGGCCAACCAAGCAAGCTTGCAAAGGAAATCTGCACTACAATGAAGTCTCACTTCCCCCAGGTCAAAAGAGCCGTCTGAAAAGAGTGTAAAATCCAGAAAGGCAGGACAGGCCATGGAGAACTGGGAGCCTTGTTATGCTGATGGGCGGGATGTAAATTGCCAACAACCACTCGGGAGAAGTGTATGGTGTTTCCTGAAACATCTAAAAAACAAATCAACAGAGCCTAGGGCACTTCCACTTATGGTCCTATAGCTTAGGGAAATTAAAATAAAAAAGACACAGCCACCCCAAAGTTTGAAACGGCTCTGTTTACAAGAACCTCGTTTACAGTACAAGTTCAACATCGCAGAAAGTGAAAAATGGATAAAGAAGTTATGGTATTTACTTACAAAGCAATATCACTCAGCAATGAAATCTATGTCATCAGGCCCTTAGCAGCACAATGAGTGGATTCAGGTATGATGATTCTAACTGAAATAAGTCACACAGAAAAAGAAACATCATAAGATATCAGTAATACACGGAATGTAAACTTGGCTACACAGGAACTGAATTACAGAACAGAACAGGGTCTCAAATTTAGAAAACCAACTTATGCTTGCTTAAGGGGAAACGTGAATTGGGGTGCTGCATAAGCAGAGATCGAAATGAGCACAGATAAAGTTCCTTAAGCCAAATATGGAATAGACAAGAGCTACTCCTTGCTCAACGAAATGGACTCAACACCGCATATTAAACGCCTAAGTATGTACCTGACTAGTAAGTATCTTAAAACCTATGGATTGCTATGTCTCCGAAAGAGAATCAAGCATGTGTACAGGGGCATAAACGCAGCAGTGATAGGATTGGAGAGGTTCGGTGAGCAAATGAAGACCCTTTGAAGTCATATTGCATGGTTCCCATTACACGGGTCTTAACTCTCCCGGTTTAAGGTATTCTTCCTTCAGCTAAAACATGCATGTGGAACCCAAGTATGATCAACCATGTGAACGGGAGACGTGTTCAAATATGTCTCAGTTTTCCTCCCCTGGTACTCGGGTGCAACATTCCAGACGCTTTACTAACACTCTCCCCACTTGGAGAGTCAGCGCTTTTAACCTCCTGTTTGGCCCAGTTTGCAATTTCTGCGGAAGATGAACAGGAATAGCGAGAACCAATGAGAGACTAGTTGGAGGTGTCTGGACGGGCAAATTTAACTCTCATTTCCCACCAGGAAGAGGAAATAACCAAAGGCTCAGTGTGCCGTGCCGGAACCAGATTAGGGCCTGAAGCCATCCTGCGGTGTTGCGGCCAGGTCACAAGAAAGCGAGTTGAAGAAACGAGCTCAGGGGCACTGTAATTCACAAACCTGCAGAGTTATAAATGACAGCTATCGTCCAAAAATAGACTGAAGTAAGGCTGCCAAGACGACTTGAAAGCGGGGCAGAATTGCAGGAAACCGATTTCAGGAGGTAGACTGGAATTGCATTGAAAGCATAGGAAAAGAGGCAGAACGTCCACAATGATGCACTTGGCCAAAAAGGGCGTATGCGTTTTTTCCTGAATATATTCAGGAAAAAACGCATACGCCCTTTTTGGCCAACCAAGCAAGCTTGCAAAGGAAATCTGCACTACAATGAAGTCTCACTTCCCCCCGGTAAAGGGCCATCTGAAAAAGTGTAAACTCCAGAAAGGCAGGACAGGCCATGGAGAACTGGGAGCCTTGTTATGCTGATGGGCGGGATGTAAATTGCCAACAGACACTCAGGAGAAGTGTATGGTGTTTCCTGAAACATCTAAAAAACAAAGCATCAGAGCCTAGGGCACTTCCACTTATGGTCCTATAGATTAGGGAAATTAAAATCAAAAAGACACAGCCACCCCAAAGTTTGGGACGCCTCCGTTTACAAGAACCTCGTTTACCGTACAAGTTCAATATCACAGAAATTGAAAAATGGATAAAGAACTTGTGGTACTTACGTACAATGCAGTATCACTCAGCAATGAAATCTATGTCATCAGGCCCGTAGCAGCATAATGAGTGGATTCAGGTACGATGATTCTAACTGAAATAAGTCACACAGAAAAAGAAACATCATAAGATATCAGTAATACACGGAATGTAAACTTGGCTACACAGGAACTGCATTCCAAAACAGAACAGGGTCTCAAATTTAGAAAACCAACTTATGCTTGCTTAAGGGGAAAGGTGAGTTGGGGTGCTGCATAAAACCAGAGATTGAAATGAGCACAGATAAAGTTCCTTAAGCCAAATATGGAATAGACAAGAGCTACTCCTTGCTCAACGAAATGGACTCAACACCGCATATTAAACGCCTAAGAATGTACCTGACTAGTAAGTATCTTAAAACCTATGGATTGCTATGTCTCCGAAAGAGAATCAAGCATGTGTACAGGGGCAATAAACACAGCAGTGATAGGATTGGAGAGGTTCGGTGAGCAAATGAAGACCCTTTGAAGTCATATTGCATGGTACCCATTCCACGGGTTTCAACTACCCAGCTTTTAGGTATTCTTCCTTCAGCTAAAACATGCATGTGGAACCCAAGTATGATCAACCATGTGAACGGGAGACGTGTTCAAATATGTCTCAGTTTTCTTCCCCTGGTACTCCGGTGCAACATTCCAGACGCTTTACTAATACTCTCCCCACTTGGAAAGTCAGCGCCTTTAACCTCCTGTTTGGCCCAGTTTGCAATTTCTGCGGAAGATGAACAGGAATAGCGAGAACAAATGAGAGGCTAGCTGGAGGTGTCTGGACGGGCAAATTTAACTCTCATTTCCCACCAGGAAGAGGAAATAACCAAAGGCTCAGCATGCCGGGCCGGAACCAGATTAGGGCCTGAAGCCATCCTGCGGTGTTGCGGCCAGCTCACAAGAAAGCGAGTTGAAGAAAGGAGCTCAGGGGCACTGTAATTCACAAACCTGCAGAGTTATAAATGACAGCTATCGTCCAAAAATAGACTGAAGTAAGGCTGCCAAGAGGACTTGAAAGCGGGGCAGAATTGCAGGAAACCGATTTCAGGAGGTAGACTGGAATTGCATTGAAAGCATAGGAAAAGAGGCAGAACGTCCACAATGATGCACTTGGCCAAAAAGGGCGTATGCGTTTTTTCCTGAATATATTAAGGAAAAAACACATACGCCCTTTTTGGCCAACCAAGCAAGCTTGCAAAGGAAATCTGCACTACAATGAAGTCTCACTTCCCCCCGGTCAAAAGAGCCATCTGAAAAAAGTGTAAAATCCAGAAAGGCAGGATAGGCCATGGAGAACTGGGAGCCTTGTTATGCTGATGGGCGGGATGTAAATTGCCAACAACCACTCGGGAGAAGTGTATGGTGTTTCCTGAAACATCTAAAAAACAAAGCAACAGAACCTAGGGCACTTCCACTTATGGTCCTATAGCTTAGGGAAATTAAAATCAAAAAGACACAGCCACCCCAAAGTTTGGAACGGCTCTGTTTACAAGAACCTCGTTTACAGTACAAGTTCAACATCGCAGAAAGTGAAAAATGGATAAAGAAGTTGTGGTATTTACGTACAAAGCAATATCACTCAGCAATGAAATCTGTGTCATCAGGCCCGTAGCAGCATAATGAGTGGATTCAGGTACGATGATTCTAACTGAAATAAGTCACACAGAAAGAGAAACATCATAAGATATCACTAATACATGGAATGTAAACTTGGCTACACAGGAACTGCATTCCAAAACAGAACAGGGTCTCAAATTTAGAAAACCAACTTATGCTTGCTTAAGGTGAAAGGTGAGTTGGGGTGCTGCATAAAACCAGAGATTGAAATGAGCACAGATAAAGTTCCTTAAGCCAAATATGGAATAGACAAGAGCTACTCCTTGCTCAACGAAATGGACACAAAACCCCATATTAAACGCCTAAGAATGCACCTGACTAGTAAGTATCGTAAAACCTATGGATTGCTATGTCTCCGAAAGAGAATCAAGCGCGTGTACAGGGGCATAAACGCAGCAGTGATAGGATTGGAGAGGTTCGTGAGCAAATGAAGACCCTTTGAAGTCATATTGCATGGTAACCATTACACGGGTCTTAACTCTCCAGGTTTAAGGTATTCTTCCTTCAGCTAAAACATGCATGTGGAACCCAAGTATGATCAATCATGTGAACGGGAGACGTGTTCAAATATGTCTCAGTTTTCCTCCCCTGGTACTCGGGTGCAACATTCCAGACGCTTTACTAACACTCTCCCCACTTGGAGAGTCAGCGCCTTTAACCTCCTGTTTGGCCCAGTTTGCAATTTCTGCGGAAGATGAACAGGAATAGCGAGAACCAATGAGAGACTAGCTGGAGGTGTCTGGACGGGCAAATTTAACTCTCATTTCCCACCAGGAAGAGGAAATAACCAAAGGCTCAGCGTGCCGTGCCGGAACCAGATTAGGGCCTGAAGCCATCCTGCGGTGTTGCGGCCAGCTCACAAGAAAGCGAGTTGAAGAAAGGAGCTCAGGGACACTGTAATTCACAAACCTGCAGAATTATAAATGACAGCTATCGTCCAAAAATAGACTGAAGTAAGGCTGCCAAGAGGACTTGAAAGCGGGGCAGAATTGCAGGAAACCGATTTCAGGAGGTAGACTGGAATTGCATTGAAAGCATAGGAAAAGAGGCAGAACGTACACAATGATGCACTTGGCCAAAAAGGGCGTATGCGTTTTTTCCTGAATATATTCAGGAAAAAACGCATACGCCCTTTTTGGCCAACCAAGCAAGCTTGCAAAGGAAATCTGCACTACAATGAAGTCTCACTTCCCCCCGGTCAAAAGGGCCATCTGAAAAAAGTGTAAAATCCAGAAAGGCAGGACAGGCCATGGAGAACTGGGAGCCTTGTTATGCTGATGGGCGGGATGTAAATTGCCAACAGACACTCGGGATAAGTGTATGGTGTTTCCTGAAACATCTAAAAAACAAAGCAACAGAACCTAGGGCACTTCCACTTATGGTCCTATAGCTTCGGGAAATTAAAATCAAAAAGACACAGCCACCCCAAAGTTTGGAACGGCTCTGTTTACAAGAACCTCGTTTACAGTACAAGTTCAACATCGCAGAAAGTGAAAAATGGATAAAGAAGTTGTGGTATTTACGTACAAAGCAATATCATTCAGCAATGAAATCTGTGTCATCAGGCCCGTAGCAGCATAATGAGTGGATTCAGGTACGATGATTCTAACTGAAATAAGTCACACAGAAAGAGAAACATCATAAGATATCACTAATACACGGAATGTAAACTTGGCTACACAGGAACTGCATTCCAAAACAGAACAGGGTCTCAAATTTAGAAAACCAACTTATGCTTGCTTAAGGTGAAAGGTGAGTTGGGGTGCTGCATAAAACCAGAGATTGAAATGAGCACAGATAAAGTTCCTTAAGCCAAATATGGAATAGACAAGAGCTACTCCTTGCTCAACGAAATGGACACAAAACCCCATATTAAACGCCTAAGAATGCACCTGACTAGTAAGTATCGTAAAACCTATGGATTGCTATGTCTCCGAAAGAGAATCAAGCGCGTGTACAGGGGCATAAACGCAGCAGTGATAGGATTGGAGAGGTTCGTGAGCAAATGAAGACCCTTTGAAGTCATATTGCATGGTACCCATTCCACGGGTTTCAACTACCCAGGTTTAAGGTATTCTTCCTTCATCTAAAACATGCATGTGGAACCTAGAGTATGATCAACCATGTGATCGGGAGACGTGTTCAAATATGTCTCAGTTTTCGTACCCTGGTACTCGGGTGCAACATTCCAGACGCTTTACTAACACTCTCCCCACTTGGAGAGTCAGTCCCTTTAACCTCCTGTTTGGCCCAGTTTGCAATTTCTGTGGAAGATGAACAGGAATAGCGAGAACCAATGAGAGGCTAGCTGGAGGTGTCTGGACGGGCAAATTTAACTCTCATTTCCCACCAGGAAGAGGAATTAACCAAAGGCTCAGCGTGCCGTGCCAGAACCAGATTAGGGCCTGAAGCCATCCTGCGGTGTTGCGGCCAGCTCACAAGAAAGCGAGTTGAAGAAAGGAGCTCAGGGGCACTGTAATTCACAAACCTGCAGAGTTATAAATGACAGCTATCGTCCAAAAATAGACTGAAGTAAGGCTGCCAAGAGGACTTGAAAGCGGGGCAGAATTGCAGGAAACCGATTTCAGGAGGTAGACTGGAATTGCATTGAAAGCATAGGAAAAGAGGCAGAACGTCCACAATGATGCAGTTGGCCAAAAAGGGCGTATGCGTTTTTTCCTGAATATATTAAGGAAAAAACGCATACGCCCTTTTTGGCCAACCAAGCAAGCTTGCAAAGGAAATCTGCACTACAATGAAGTCTCACTTCCCCCCGGTCAAAAGAGCCATCTGAAAAAAGTGTAAAATCCAGAAAGGCAGGACAGGCCATGGAGAACTGGGAGCCTTGTTATGCTGATGGGCGGGATGTAAATTGCCAACAACCACTCGGGAGAAGTGTATGGTGTTTCCTGAAACATCTAAAAAACAAAGCAACAGAACCTAGGGCACTTCCACTTATGGTCCTATAGCTTAGGGAAATTAAAATCAAAAAGACACAGCCACCCCAAAGTTTGGAACGGCTCTGTTTACAAGAACCTCGTTTACAGTACAAGTTCAACATCGCAGAAAGTGAAAAATGGATAAAGAAGTTGTGGTATTTACGTACAAAGCAATATCACTCAGCAATGAAATCTGTGTCATCAGGCCCGTAGCAGCATAATGAGTGGATTCAGGTACGATGATTCTAACTGAAATAAGTCACACAGAAAGAGAAACATCATAAGATATCACTAATACATGGAATGTAAACTTGGCTACACAGGAACTGCATTCCAAAACAGAACAGGGTCTCAAATTTAGAAAACCAACTTATGCTTGCTTAAGGTGAAAGGTGAGTTGGGGTGCTGCATAAAACCAGAGATTGAAATGAGCACAGATAAAGTTCCTTAAGCCAAATATGGAATAGACAAGAGCTACTCCTTGCTCAACGAAATGGACACAAAACCCCATATTAAACGCCTAAGAATGCACCTGACTAGTAAGTATCGTAAAACCTATGGATTGCTATGTCTCCGAAAGAGAATCAAGCGCGTGTACAGGGGCATAAACGCAGCAGTGATAGGATTGGAGAGGTTCGTGAGCAAATGAAGACCCTTTGAAGTCATATTGCATGGTAACCATTACACGGGTCTTAACTGTCCAGGTTTAAGGTATTCTTCCTTCATCTAAAACATGCATGTGGAACCCAAGTATGATCAATCATGTGAACGGGAGACGTGTTCAAATATGTCTCAGTTTTCCGCCCCTGGTACTCGGGTGCAACATTCCAGACGCTTTACTAACACTCTCCCCACTTGGAGAGTCAGCGCCTTTAACCTCCTGTTTGGCCCAGTTTGCAATTTCTGCGGAAGATGAACAGGAATAGCGAGAACCAATGAGAGACTAGCTGGAGGTGTCTGGACGGGCAAATTTAACTCTCATTTCCCACCAGGAAGAGGAAATAACCAAAGGCTCAGCGTGCCGTGCCGGAACCAGATTAGGGCCTGAAGCCATCCTGCGGTGTTGCGGCCAGCTCACAAGAAAGCGAGTTGAAGAAAGGAGCTCAGGGGCACTGTAATTCACAAACCTGCAGAATTATAAATGACAGCTATCGTCCAAAAATAGACTGAAGTAAGGCTGCCAAGAGGACTTGAAAGCGGGGCAGAATTGCAGGAAACCGATTTCAGGAGGTAGACTGGAATTGCATTGAAAGCATAGGAAAAGAGGCAGAACGTACACAATGATGCACTTGGCCAAAAAGGGCGTATGCATTTTTTCCTGAATATATTCAGGAAAAAACGCATACGCCCTTTTTGGCCAACCAAGCAAGCTTGCAAAGGAAATCTGCACTACAATGAAGTCTCACTTCCCCCCGGTCAAAAGGGCCATCTGAAAAAAGTGTAAAATCCAGAAAGGCAGGACAGGCCATGGAGAACTGGGAGCCTTGTTATGCTGATGGGCGGGATGTAAATTGCCAACAGACACTCGGGAGAAGTGTATGGTGTTTCCTGAAACATCTAAAAAACAAAGCAACAGAACCTAGGGCACTTCCACTTATGGTCCTATAGCTTCGGGAAATTAAAATCAAAAACACACAGCCACCCCAAAGTTTGGAACGGCTCTGTTTACAAGAACCTCGTTTACAGTACAAGTTCAACATCGCAGAAAGTGAAAAATGGATAAAGAAGTTGTGGTATTTACGTACAAAGCAATATCATTCAGCAATGAAATCTGTGTCATCAGGCCCGTAGCAGCATAATGAGTGGATTCAGGTACGATGATTCTAACTGAAATAAGTCACACAGAAAGAGAAACATCATAAGATATCACTAATACACGGAATGTAAACTTGGCTACACAGGAACTGCATTCCAAAACAGAACAGGGTCTCAAATTTAGAAAACCAACTTATGCTTGCTTAAGGTGAAAGGTGAGTTGGGGTGCTGCATAAAACCAGAGATTGAAATGAGCACAGATAAAGTTCCTTAAGCCAAATATGGAATAGACAAGAGCTACTCCTTGCTCAACGAAATGGACTCAACACCGCATATTAAACGCCTAAGAATGTACCTGACTAGTAAGTATCGTAAAACCTATGGATTGCTATGTCTCCGAAAGAGAATCAAGCATGTGTACAGGGGCATAAACGCAGCAGTGATAGGATTGGAGAGGTTCGGTGAGCAAATGAAGACCCTTTGAAGTCATATTGCATGGTACCCATTCCACGGGTTTCAACTACCCAGGTTTAAGGTATTCTTCCTTCAGCTAAAACATGCATGTGGTACCCAAGTATGATCAACCATGTGAACGGGAGATGTGTTCAAATATGTCTCAGTTTTCCTCCCCTGGTACTCGGGTGCAACATTCCAGACGCTTTACTAACACTCTCCCCACTTGGAGAGTCAGCGCCTTTAACCTCCTGTTTGGCCCAGTTTGCAATTTCTGCGGAAGATGAACAGGAATAGCGAGAACCAATGAGAGACTAGCTGGAGGTGTCTGGACGGGCAAATTTAACTCTCATTTCCCACCAGGAAGAGGAAATAACCAAAGGCTCAGCGTGCCGTGCCGGAATCAGATTAGGGCCTGAAGCCATCCTGCGGTGTTGCGGCCAGGTCACAAGAAAGCGAGTTGAAGAAAGGAGCTCAGGGGCACTGTAATTCACAAACCTGCAGAGTTATAAATGACAGCTATCGTCCAAAAATAGACTGAAGTAAGGCTGCCAAGAGGACTTGAAAGCGGGGCAGAATTGCAGGAAACCGATTTCAGGAGGTAGACTGGAATTGCATTGAAAGCATAGGAAAACAGGCAGAACGTACACAATGATGCACTTGGCCAAAAAGGGCGTATGCGTTTTTTCCTGAATATATTCAGGAAAAAACGCATACGCCCTTTTTGGCCAACCAAGCAAGCTTGCAAAGGAAATCTGCACTACAATGAAGTCTCACTTCCCCCCGGTCAAAAGGGCCATCTGAAAAAAGTGTAAAATCCATAAAGGCAGGACAGGCCATGGAGAACTGGGAGCCTTGTTATGCTGATGGGCGGGATGTAAATTGCCAACAGACACTCAGGAGAAGTGTATGGTGTTTCCTGAAACATCTAAAAAACAAAGCAACAGAGCCTAGGGCACTTCCACTTATGGTCCTATAGCTTAGGGAAATTAAAATCAAAAAGACACAGCCACCCCAAAGTTTGGGACGCCTCCGTTTACAAGAACCTCGTTTACCGTACAAGTTCAATATCACAGAAAGTGAAAAATGGATAAAGAACTTGTGGTACTTACGTACAATGCAGTATCACTCAGCAATGAAATCTATGTCATCAGGCCCGTAGCAGCATAATGAGTGGATTCAGGTACGATGATTCTAACTGAAATAAGTCACACAGAAAAAGAAACATCATAAGATATCAGTAATACACGGAATGTAAACTTGGCTACACAGGAACTGCATTCCAAAACAGAACAGGGTCTCAAATTTAGAAAACCAACTTATGCTTGCTTAAGGGGAAAGGTGAATTGGGGTGCTGCATAACCAGAGATCGAAATGAGCACAGATAAAGTTCCTTAAGCCAAATATGGAATAGACAAGAGCTACTCCTTGCTCAACGAAATGGACTCAACACCGCATATTAAACGCCTAAGAATGTACCTGACTAGTAAGTATCTTAAAACCTATGGATTGCTATGTCTCCAAAAGAGAATCAAGCATGTGTACAGGGGCATAAACGCAGCAGTGATAGGATTGGAGAGGTTCGGTGAGCAAATGAAGAACCTTTGAAGTCATATTGTATGGTACCCATTCCACGGGTTTCAACTACCGAGGATTAAGGTATTCTTCCTTCAGCTAAAATATGCATGTGGAACCCAAGTATGATCAACCATGTGAACGGGAGACGTGTTCAAATATGTCTCAGTTTTCCTCCCCTGGTACTCGGGTGCAACATTCCAGACGCTTTACTAACACTCTCCCCACTTGGAGAGTCAGTCCCTTTAACCTCCTGTTTGGCCCAGTTTGCAATTTCTGCGGAAGATGAACAGGAATAGCGAGAACCAATGAGAGACTAGCTGGAGGTGTCTGGACGGGCAAATTTAACTCTCATTTCCCACCAGGAAGAGGAAATAACCAAAGGCTCAGCGTGCCGTGCCGGAACCAGATAAGGGCCTGAAGCCATCCTGCGGTGTTGCGGCCAGGTCACAAGAAAGCGAGTTGAAGAAAGGAGCTCAGGGGCACTGTAATTCACAAACCTGCAGAGTTATAAATGACAGCTATCGTCCAAAAATAGACTGAAGTAAGGCTGCCAAGAGGACTTGAAAGCGGGGCAGAATTGCAGGAAACCGATTTCAGGAGGTAGACTGGAATTGCATTGAAAGCATAGGAAAAGAGGCAGAACGTCCACAATGATGCACTTGGCCAAAAAGGGCGTATGCGTTTTTTCCTGAATATATTCAGGAAAAAACGCATACGCCCTTTTTGGCCAACCAAGCAAGCTTGCAAAGGAAATCTGCACTACAATGAAGTCTCACTTCCCCCCGGTCAAAAGGGCCATCTGAAAAAAGTGTAAAATCCAGAAAGGCAGGACAGGCCATGGAGAACTGGGAGCCTTGTTATGCTGATGGGCGGGATGTAAATTGCCAACAACCACTCGGGAGAAGTGTATGGTGTTTCCTGAAACATCTAAAAAACAAAGCAACAGAACCTAGGGCACTTCCACTTATGGTCCTATAGCATAGGGAAATTAAAATAAAAAAGACACAGCCACCCCAAAGTTTGGAATGGCTCTGTTTACAAGAACCTCGTATACAGTACAAGTTCAACATCGCAGAAAGTGAAAAATGGATAAAGAAGTTGTGGTAATTACGTACAAAGCAATATCACTCAGCAATGAAATCTGTGTCATCAGGCCCGTAGCAGCATAATGAGTGGATTCAGGTACGATGATTCTAACTGAAATAAGTCACACAGAAAGAGAAACATCATAAGATATCACTAATACACGGAATGTAAACTTGGCTACACAGGAACTGCATTCCAAAACAGAACAGGGTCTCAAATTTAGAAAACCAACTTATGCTTGCTTAAGGTGAAAGGTGAGTTGGGGTGCTGCATAAAACCAGAGATTGAAATGAGCACAGATAAAGTTCCTTAAGCCAAATATGGAATAGACAAGAGCTACTCCTTGCTCAACGAAATGGACACAAAACCCCATATTAAACGCCTAAGAATGCACCTGACTAGTAAGTATCGTAAAACCTATGGATTGCTATGTCTCCGAAAGAGAATCAAGCGTGTGTACAGGGGCATAAACGCAGCAGTGATAGGATTGGAGAGGTTCGTGAGCAAATGAAGACCCTTTGAAGTCATATTGCATGGTACCCATTCCACGGGTTTCAACTACCCAGGTTTAAGGTATTCTTCCTTCATCTAAAACATGCATGTGGAACCTAGAGTATGATCAACCATGTGATCGGGAGACGTGTTCAAATATGTCTCAGTTTTCGTACCCTGGTACTCGGGTGCAACATTCCAGACGCTTTACTAACACTCTCCCCACTTGGAGAGTCAGTCCCTTTAACCTCCTGTTTGGCCCAGTTTGCAATTTCTGTGGAAGATGAACAGGAATAGCGAGAACCAATGAGAGGCCAGCTGGAGGTGTCTGGATGGGCAAATTTAACTCTCATTTCCCACCAGGAAGAGGAATTAACCAAAGGCTCAGCGTGCCGTGCCAGAACCAGATTAGGGCCTGAAGACATCCTGCGGTGTTGCGGCCAGGTCACAAGAAAGCGAGTTGAAGAAAGGAGCTCAGGGGCACTGCAATTCACAAACCTGCAGAGTTATAAATGACAGCTATCGTCCAAAAATAGACTGAAGTAAGGCTGCCAAGAGGACATGAAAGCGGGGCAGAATTGCAGGAAACCGATTTCAGGAGGTAGACTGGAATTGCATTGAAAGCATAGGAAAAGAGGCAGAACGTACACAATGATGCACTTGGCCAAAAAGGGCGTATGCGTTTTTTCCTGAATATATTCAGGAAAAAATGCATACGCCCTTTTTGGCCAACCAAGCAAGCTTGCAAAGGAAATCTGCACTACAATGAAGTCTCACTTCTCTCCGGTCAAAAGGGCCATCTGAAAAAAGTGTAAACTCCAGAAAGGCAGGACAGGCCATGGAGAACTGGGAGCCTTGTTATGCTGATGGGCGGGATGTAAATTGCCAACAGACACTCAGGAGAAGTGTATGGTGTTTCCTGAAACATCTAAAAAACAAAACATCAGAGCCTAGGGCACTTCCACTTATGGTCCTATAGCTTAGGGAAATTAAAATCAAAAAGACACAGCCACCCCAAAGTTTGGGATGCCTCCGTTTACAAGAACCTCGTTTACCGTACAAGTTCAATATCACAGAAAGTGAAAAATGGATAAAGAACTTGTGGTACTTACGTACAATGCAGTATCACTCAGCAATGAAATCTATGTCATCAGGCCCGTAGCAGCATAATGAGTGGATTCAGGTACGATGATTCTACCTGAAATAAGTCACACAGAAAAAGAAACATCATAAGATATCAGTAATACACAGAATGTAAACTTGGCTACACAGGAACTGCATTCCAAAACAGAACAGGGTCTCAAATTTAGAAAACCAACTTATGCTTGCTTAAGGGGAAAGGTGAGTTGGGGTGCTGCATAAAACCAGAGATTGAAATGAGCACAGATAAAGTTCCTTAAGCCAAATATGGAATAGACAAGAGCTACTCCTTGCTCAACGAAATGGACACAAAACCCCATATTAAACGCCTAAGAATGTACCTGACTACTAAGTATCTTAAAACCTATGGATTGCTATGTCTCCAAAAGAGAATCAAGCGTGTGTACAGGGGCATAAACGCAGCAGTGATAGGATTGGAGAGGTTCGGTGAGCAAATGAAGACCCTTTGAAGTCATATTGCATGGTACCCATTACACGGGTCTTAACTCTCCAGGTTTAAGGTATTCTTCCTTCAGCTAAAACATGCATGTGGAACCCAGAGTATGATCAACCATGTGAACGGGAGACGTGTTCAAATATGTCTCAGTTTTCCTCCCCTGGTACTCGGGTGCAACATTCCAGACGCTTTACTAAGACTCTCCCCACTTGGAGAGTCAGTCCCTTTAACCTCCTGTTTGGCCCAGTTTGCAATTTCTGCGGAAGATGAACAGGAATAGCGAGAACCAATGAGAGACTACCTGGAGGTGTCTGGACGGGCAAATTTAACTCTCATTTCCCACCAGGAAGAGGAATTAACCAAAGGCTCAGCGTGCCGTGCCGGAACCAGATTAGGGCCTGAAGCCATCCTGCGGTGTTGCGGCCAGGTCACAAGAAAGCGAGTTGAAGAAAGGAGCTCAGGGGCACTGTAATTCACAAACCTGCAGAGTTATAAATGACAGCTATCATCCAAAAATAGACTGAAGTAAGGCTGCCAAGAGGACTTGAAAGCGGGGCAGAATTGCAGGAAACCGATTTCAGGAGGTAGACTGGAATTGCATTGAAAGCATAGGAAAAGAGGCAGAACGTCCACAATGATGCACTTGGCCAAAAAGGGCGTATGCGTTTTTTCCTGAATATATTCAGGAAAAAACGCATACGCCCTTTTTGGCCAACCAAGCAAGCTTGCAAAGGAAATCTGCACTACAATGAAGTCTCACTTCCCCCCGGTCAAAAGGGCCATCTGAAAAAAGTGTAAAATCCAGAAAGGCAGGACAGGCCATGGAGAACTGGGAGCCTTGTTATGCTGATGGGCGGGATGTAAATTGCCAACAGACACTTGGGAGAAGTGTATGGTGTTTCCTGAAACATCTAAAAAACAAAGCAACAGAGCCTAGGGCACTTCCACTTATGGTCCTATAGCTTAGGGAATTTAAAATCAAAAAGACACAGCCACCCCAAAGTTTGGAACGGCTCTGTTTACAAGAACCTCGTTTACAGTACAAGTTCAACATCGCAGAAAGTGAAAAATGGATAAAGAAGTTGTGGTATTTACTTACAAAGCAATATCACTCAGCAATGAAAAATGTGTCATCAGGCCCTTAGCAGCACAACGTGTGGATTCAGGTATGATGATTCTAACTGAAATAAGTCACACAGAAAAAGAAACATCATAAGATATCAGTAATACACGGAATGTAAACTTGGCTACACAGGAACTGAATTACAGAACAGAACAGGGTCTCAAATTTAGAAAACCAACTTATGCTTGCTTAAGGGGAAAGGTGAGTTGGGGTGCTGCATAAAACCAGAGATTGAAATGAGCACAGATAAAGTTCCTTAAGCCAAATATGGAATAGACAAGAGCTACTCCTTGCTCAACGAAATGGACTCAACACCGCATATTAAACGCCTAAGAATGTACCTGACTAGTAAGTATCTTAAAACCTATGGATTGCTATGTCTCCGAAAGAGAATCAAGCATGTGTACAGGGGCATAAACGCAGCAGTGATAGGATTGGAGAGGTTCGGTGAGCAAATGAAGACCCTTTGAAGTCATATTGCATGGTACCCATTCCACGGGTTTCAACTACCCAGGTTTTAGGTATTCTTCCTTCAGCTAAAACATGCATGTGGAACCCAAGTATGATCAACCATGTGAACGGGAGACGTGTTCAAATATGTCTCAGTTTTCTTCCCCTGGTACTCGGGTGCAACATTCCAGACGCTTTACTAATACTCTCCCCACTTGGAAAGTCAGCGCCTTTAACCTCCTGTTTGGCCCAGTTTGCAATTTCTGCGGAAGATGAACAGGAATAGCGAGAACCAATGAGAGGCTAGCTGGAGGTGTCTGGACGGGCAAATTTAACTCTCATTTCCCACCAGGAAGAGGAAATAACCAAAGGCTCAGCATGCCGGGCCAGAACCAGATTAGGGCCTGAAGCCATCCTGCGGTGTTGCGGCCAGCTCAAAAGAAAGCGAGTTGAAGAAAGCAGCTCAGGGGCACTGTAATTCACAAACCTGCAGAGTTATAAATGACAGCTATCGTCCAAAAATAGACTGAAGTAAGGCTGCCAAGAGGACTTGAAAGCGGGGCAGAATTGCAGGAAACTGATTTCAGGAGGTAGACTGGAATTGCATTGAAAGCATAGGAAAAGAGGCAGAACGTCCACAATGATGCACTTGGCCAATAAGGGCGTATGCGTTTTTTCCTGAATATATTCAGGAAAAAACGCATACGCCCTTTTTGGCCAACCAAGCAAGCTTGCAAAGGAAATCTGCACTGCAATGAAGTCTCATTTCCCCCCAGTCAAAAGGGCCATCTGAAAAAAGTGTAAAATCCAGAAAGGCAGGACAGGCCATGGAGAACTGGGAGCCTTGTTATGCTGATGGGCGGGATGTAAATTGCCAACAGACACTCGGGAGAAGTGTATGGTGTTTCCTGAAACATCTAAAAAACAAAGCAACAGAGCCTAGGGCACTTCCACTTATTGTCCTATAGCTTAGGGAATTTAAAATCAAAAAGACACAGCCACCCCAAAATTTCGAACGGCTCTGTTTACAAGAACCTCGTTTACAGTACAAGTTCAACATCGCAGAAAGTGAAAAATGGATAAAAAAGTTGTGGTATTTACTTACAAAGCAATATCACTCAGCAATGAAATCTGTGTCATCAGGCCCTTAGCAGCACAATGAGTGGATTCAGGTATGATGATTCTAACTGAAATAAGTCACACAGAAAAAGAAACATCATAAGATATCAGTAATACACGGAATGTAAACTTGGCTACACAGGAACTGAATTACAGAACAGAACAGGGTCTCAAATTTAGAAAACCAACTTATGCTTGCTTAAGGGGAAAGGTGAGTTGGGGTGCTGCATAAAACCAGAGATTGAAATGAGCACAGATAAAGTTCCTTAAGCCAAATATGGAATAGACAAGAGCTACTCCTTGCTCAACGAAATGGACTCAACACCGCATATTAAACGCCTAAGAATGTACCTGACTAGTAAGTATCTTAAAACCTATGGATTGCTATGTCTCCGAAAGAGAATCAAGCATGTGTACAGGGGCATAAACGCAGCAGTGATAGGATTGGAGAGGTTCGGTGAGCAAATGAAGACCCTTTGAAGTCATATTGCATGGTACCCATTCCACGGGTTTCAAATACCCAGGTTTAAGGTATTCTTCCTTCAGCTAAAACATGCATGTGGAACCCAAGTATGATCAACCATGTGAACGGGAGATGTGTTCAAATATGTCTCAGTTTTCCTCCCCTGGTACTCGGGTGCAACATTCCAGACGCTTTACTAACACTCTCCCCACTTGGAGAGTCAGCGCCTTTAACCTCCTGTTTGGCCCAGTTTGCAATTTCTGCGGAAGATGAACAGGAATAGCGAAAACCAATGAGAGACTAGCTGGAGGTGACTGGACGGGCAAATTTAACTCTCATTTCCCACCAGGAAGAGGAAATAACCAAAGGCTCAGCGTGCCGTGCCGGAATCAGATTAGGGCCTGAAGCCATCCTGCGGTGTTGCGGCCAGGTCACAAGAAAGCGAGTTGAAGAAACGAGCTCAGGGGCACTGTAATTCACAAACCTGCAGAGTTATAAATGACAGCTATCGTCCAAAAATAGACTGAAGTAAGGCTGCCAAGAGGACTTGAAAGCGGGGCAGAATTGCAGGAAACCGATTTCAGGAGGTAGACTGGAATTGCATTGAAAGCATAGGAAAAGAGGCAGAACGTACACAATGATGCACTTGGCCAAAAAGGGCGTATGCGTTTTTTCCTGAATATATTCAGGAAAAAACGCATACGCCCTTTTTGGCCAACCAAGCAAGCTTGCAAATGAAATCTGCACTACAATGAAGTCTCACTTCCCCCCGGTCAAAAGGGCCATCTGAAAAAAGTGTAAAATCCATAAAGGCAGGACAGGCCATGGAGAACTGGGAGCCTTGTTATGCTGATGGGCGGGATGTAAATTGCCAACAGACACTCAGGAGAAGTGTATGGTGTTTCCTGAAACATCTAAAAAACAAAGCAACAGAGCCTAGGGCACTTCCGCTTATGGTCCTATAGCTTAGGGAAATTAAAATCAAAAAGACACAGCCACCCCAAAGTTTGGGACGCCTCCGTTTACAAGAACCTCGTTTACCGTACAAGTTCAATATCACAGAAAGTGAAAAATGGATAAAGAACTTGTGGTACTTACGTACAATGCAGTATCACTCAGCAATGAAATCTATGTCATCAGGCCCGTAGCAGCATAATGAGTGGATTCAGGTACGATGATTCTAACTGAAATAAGTCACACAGAAAAAGAAACATCATAAGATATCAGTAATACACGGAATGTAAACTTGGCTACACAGGAACTGAATTACAGAACAGAACAGGGTCTCAAATTTAGAAAACCAACTTATGCTTGCTTAAGGGGAAAGGTGAGTTGGGGTGCTGCATAAAACCAGAGATTGAAATGAGCACAGATAATGTTCCTTAAGCCAAATATGGAATAGACAAGAGCTACTCCTTGCTCAACGAAATGGACTCAACACCGCATATTAAACGCCTAAGAATGTACCTGACTAGTAAGTATCTTAAAACCTATGGATTGCTATGTCTCCGAAAGAGAATCAAGCATGTGTACAGGGGCATAAACGCAGCAGTGATAGGATTGGAGAGGTTCGGTGAGCAAATGAAGAATCTTTGAAGTCATATTGTATGGTACCCATTCCACGGGTTTCAACTACCGAGGATTAAGGTATTCTTCCTTCAGCTAAAACATGCATGTGGAACCCAAGTATGATCAACCATGTGAACGGGAGACGTGTTCAAATATGTCTCAGTTTTCCTCCCCTGGTACTCGGGTGCAACATTCCAGACGCTTTACTAACACTCTCCCCACTTGGAGAGTCAGTCCCTTTAACCTCCTGTTTGGCCCAGTTTGCAATTTCTGCGGAAGATGAACAGGAATAGCGAGAACCAATGAGAGACTAGCTGGAGGTGTCTGGACGGGCAAATTTAACTCTCATTTCCCACCAGGAAGAGGAAATAACCAAAGGCTCAGCGTGCCGTGCCGGAACCAGATAAGGGCCTGAAGCCATCCTGCGGTGTTGCGGCCAGGTCACAAGAAAGCGAGTTGAAGAAAGGAGCTCAGGGGCACTGTAATTCACAAACCTGCAGAGTTATAAATGACAGCTATCGTCCAAAAATAGACTGAAGTAAGGCTGCCAAGAGGACTTGAAAGTGGGGCAGAATTGCAGGAAACCGATTTCAGGAGGTAGACTGGAATTGCATTGAAAGCATAGGAAAAGAGGCAGAACGTCCACAATGATGCACTTGGCCAAAAAGGGCGTATGCGTTTTTTCCTGAATATATTCAGGAAAAAACGCATACGCCCTTTTTGGCCAACCAAGCAAGCTTGCAAAGGAAATCTGCACTACAATGAAGTCTCACTTCCCCCCGGTCAAAAGGGCCATCTGAAAAAAGTGTAAAATCCAGAAAGGCAGGACAGGCCATGGAGAACTGGGAGCCTTGTTATGCTGATGGGCGGGATGTAAATTGCCAACAACCACTCGGGAGAAGTGTATGGTGTTTCCTGAAACATCTAAAAAACAAAGCAACAGAACCTAGGGCACTTCCACTTATGGTCCTATAGCATAGGGAAATTAAAATAAAAAAGACACAGCCACCCCAGAGTTTGGAATGGCTCTGTTTACAAGAACCTCGTATACAGTACAAGTTCAACATCGCAGAAAGTGAAAAATGGATAAAGAAGTTGTGGTATTTACGTACAAAGCAATATCACTCAGCAATGAAATCTGTGTCATCAGGCCCGTAGCAGCATAATGAGTGGATTCAGGTACGATGATTCTAACTGAAATAAGTCACACAGAAAGAGAAACATCATAAGATATCACTAATACACGGAATGTAAACTTGGCTACACAGGAACTGCATTCCAAAACAGAACAGGGTCTCAAATTTAGAAAACCAACTTATGCTTGCTTAAGGTGAAAGGTGAGTTGGGGTGCTGCATAAAACCAGAGATTGAAATGAGCACAGATAAAGTTCCTTAAGCCAAATATGGAATAGACAAGAGCTACTCCTTGCTCAACGAAATGGACACAAAACCCCATATTAAACGCCTAAGAATGCACCTGACTAGTAAGTATCGTAAAACCTATGGATTGCTATGTCTCCGAAAGAGAATCAAGCGTGTGTACAGGGGCATAAACGCAGCAGTGATAGGATTGGAGAGGTTCGTGAGCAAATGAAGACCCTTTGAAGTCATATTGCATGGTACCCATTCCACGGGTTTCAACTACCCAGGTTTAAGGTATTCTTCCTTCATCTAAAACATGCATGTGGAACCTAGAGTATGATCAACCATGTGATCGGGAGACGTGTTCAAATATGTCTCAGTTTTCGTACCCTGGTACTCGGGTGCAACATTCCAGACGCTTTACTAACACTCTCCCCACTTGGAGAGTCAGTCCCTTTAACCTCCTGTTTGGCCCAGTTTGCAATTTCTGTGGAAGATGAACAGGAATAGCGAGAACCAATGAGAGGCCAGCTGGAGGTGTCTGGATGGGCAAATTTAACTCTCATTTCCCACCAGGAAGAGGAATTAACCAAAGGCTCAGCGTGCCGTGCCAGAACCAGATTAGGGCCTGAAGACATCCTGCGGTGTTGCGGCCAGGTCACAAGAAAGCGAGTTGAAGAAAGGAGCTCAGGGGCACTGCAATTCACAAACCTGCAGAGTTATAAATGACAGCTATCGTCCAAAAGTAGACTGAAGTAAGGCTGCCAAGAGGACTTGAAAGCGGGGCAGAATTGCAGGAAACCGATTTCAGGAGGTAGACTGGAATTGCATTGAAAGCATAGGAAAAGAGGCAGAACGTCCACAATGATGCACTTGGCCAAAAAGGGCGTATGCGTTTTTTCCTGAATATATTCAGGAAAAAACGCATACGCCCTTTTTGGCCAACCAAGCAAACTTGCAAAGGAAATCTGCACTACAATGAAGTCTCACTTCTCCCCGGTCAAAAGGGCCATCTGAAAAAAGTGTAAACTCCAGAAAGGCAGGACAGGCCATGGAGAACTGGGAGCCTTGTTATGCTGATGGGCGGGATGTAAATTGCCAACAGACACTCAGGAGAAGTGTATGGTGTTTCCTGAAACATCTAAAAAACAAAGCATCAGAGCCTAGGGCACTTCCACTTATGGTCCTATAGCTTAGGGAAATTAAAATCAAAAAGACACAGCCACCCCAAAGTTTGGGATGCCTCCGTTTACAAGAACCTCGTTTACCGTACAAGTTCAATATCACAGAAAGTGAAAAATGGATAAAGAACTTGTGGTACTTACGTACAATGCAGTATCACTCAGCAATGAAATCTATGTCATCAGGCGCGTAGCAGCATAATGAGTGGATTCAGGTATGATGATTCTACCTGAAATAAGTCACACAGAAAAAGAAACATCATAAGATATCAGTAATACACAGAATGTAAACTTGGCTACACAGGAACTGCATTCCAAAACAGAACAGGGTCTCAAATTTAGAAAACCAACTTATGCTTGCTTAAGGGGAAAGGTGAGTTGGGGTGCTGCATAAAACCAGAGATTGAAATGAGCACAGATAAAGTTCCTTAAGCCAAATATGGAATAGACAAGAGCTACTCCTTGCTCAACGAAATGGACTCAACACCCCATATTAAACGCCTAAGAATGTACCTGACTACTAAGTATCTTAAAACCTATGGATTGCTATGTCTCCAAAAGAGAATCAAGCGTGTGTACAGGGGCATAAACGCAGCAGTGATAGGATTGGAGAGGTTCGGTGAGCAAATGAAGACCCTTTGAAGTCATATTGCATGGTACCCATTACACGGGTCTTAACTCTCCAGGTTTAAGGTATTCTTCCTTCAGCTAAAACATGCATGTGGAACCCAGAGTATGATCAACCATGTGAAAGGGAGACGTGTTCAAATATGTCTCAGTTTTCCTCCCCTGGTACTCGGGTGCAACATTCCAGACGCTTTACTAACACTCTCCCCACTTGGAGAGTCAGTCCCTTTAACCTCCTGTTTGGCCCAGTTTGCAATTTCTGCGGAAGATGAACAGGAATAGCGAGAACCAATGAGAGACTACCTGGAGGTGTCTGGACGGGCAAATTTAACTCTCATTTCCCACCAGGAAGAGGAATTAACCAAAGGCTCAGCGTGCCGTGCCGGAACCAGATTAGGGCCTGAAGCCATCCTGCGGTGTTGCGGCCAGGTCACAAGAAAGCGAGTTGAAGAAAGGAGCTCAGGGGCACTGTAATTCACAAACCTGCAGAGTTATAAATGACAGCTATCGTCCAAAAATAGACTGAAGTAAGGCTGCCAAGAGGACTTGAAAGCGGGGCAGAATTGCAGGAAACCGATTTCAGGAGGTAGACTGGAATTGCATTGAAAGCATAGGAAAAGAGGCAGAACGTCCACAATGATGCACTTGGCCAAAAAGGGCGTATGCGTTTTTTCCTGAATATATTCAGGAAAAAACGCATACGCCCTTTTTGGCCAACCAAGCAAGCTTGCAAAGGAAATCTGCACTACAATGAAGTCTCAATTCCCCCCGGTCAAAAGGGCCATCTGAAAAAAGTGTAAAATCCAGAAAGGCAGGACAGGCCATGGAGAACTGGGAGCCTTGTTATGCTGATGGGCGGGATGTAAATTGCCAACAACCACTTGGGAGAAGTGTATGGTGTTTCCTTCAACATCTAAAAAACAAAGCAACAGAACCTAGGGCACTTCCACTTATGGTCCTATAGCTTAGGGAAATTAAAATCAAAAAGACACAGCCACCCCAAAGTTTGGAACGGCTCTGTTTACAAGAACCTCGTTTACAGTACAAGTTCAACATCGCAGAAAGTGAAAAATGGATAAAGAAGTTGTGGTATTTACTTACAAAGCAATATCACTCAGCAATGAAAAATGTGTCATCAGGCCCTTAGCAGCACAATGAGTGGATTCAGGTATGATGATTCTAACTGAAGTAAGTCACACAGAAAAAGAAACATCATAAGATATCAGTAATACACGGAATGTAAACTTGGCTACACAGGAACTGAATTACAGAACAGAACAGGGTCTCAAATTTAGAAAACCAACTTATGCTTGCTTAAGGGGAAAGGTGAGTTGGGGTGCTGCATAAAACCAGAGATTGAAATGAGCACAGATAAAGTTCCTTAAGCCAAATATGGAATAGACAAGAGCTACTCCTTGCTCAACGAAATGGACTCAACACCGCATATTAAACGCCTAAGAATGTACCTGACTAGTAAGTATCTTAAAACCTATGGATTGCTATGTCTCCGAAAGAGAATCAAGCATGTGTACAGGGGCATAAACGCAGCAGTGATAGGATTGGAGAGGTTCGGTGAGCAAATGAAGACCGTTTGAAGTCATATTGCATGGTACCCATTACACGGGTCTTAACTCTCCCGGTTTAAGGTATTCTTCCTTCAGCTAAAACATGCATGTGGAACCCAAGTATGATCAACCATGTGAACGGGAGACGTGTTCCAATATGTCTCAGTTTTCCTCCCCTGGTACTCGGGTGCAACATTCCAGACGCTTTACTAACACTCTCCCCACTTGGAGAGTCAGCGCCTTTAACCTCCTGTTTGGCCCAGTTTGCAATTTCTGCGGAAGATGAACAGGAATAGCGAGAACCAATGAGAGACTAGCTGGAGGTGTCTGGACGGGCAAATTTAACTCTCATTTCCCACCAGGAAGAGGAAATAACCAAAGGCTCAGCGTGCCGTGCCGGAATCAGATTAGGGCCTGAAGCCATCCTGCGGTGTTGCGGCCAGGTCACAAGAAAGCGAGTTGAAGAAACGAGCTCAGGGGCACTGTAATTCACAAACCTGCAGAGTTATAAATGACAGCTATCGTCGAAAAATAGACTGAAGTAAGGCTGCCAAGAGGACTTGAAAGCGGGGCAGAATTGCAGGAAACCGATTTCAGGAGGTAGACTGGAATTGCATTGAAAGCATAGGAAAAGAGGCAGAACGTCCACAATGATGCACTTGGCCAAAAAGGGCGTATGCGTTTTTTCCTGAATATATTCAGGAAAAAACGCATACGCCCTTTTTGGCCAACCAAGCAAGCTTGCAAAGGAAATCTGCACTACAATGAAGTCTCACTTCCCCCCGGTCAAAAGGGCCATCTGAAAAAAGTGTAAAATCCAGAAAGGCAGGACAGGCCATGGAGAACTGGGAGCCTTGTTATGCTGATGGGCGGGATGTAAATTGCCAACAGACACTCGGGAGAAGTGTATGGTGTTTCCTGAAACATCTAAAAAACAAAGCAACAGAGCCTAGGGCACTTCCACTTATGGTCCTATAGCTTAGGGAAATTAAAATCAAAAAGACACAGCCACCTCAAAGTTTGAAAAGGCTCTGTTTACAAGAACCTCGTTTACAGTACAAGTTCAACATCGCAGAAAGTGAAAAATGGATAAAGAACTTGTGGTACTTACGTACAATGCAGTATCACTCAGCAATGAAATCTATTTCATCAGGCCCGTAGCAGCATAATGAGTAGATTCAGGTACGATGATTCTAACTGAAATAAGTCACACAGAAAAAGAAACATCATAAGATATCAGTAATACACGGAATGGAAACTTGGCTACACAGGAACTGAATTACAGAACAGAACAGGGTCTCAAATTTAGAAAACCAACTTATTCTTGCTTAAGGGGAAAGGTGAGTTGGGGTGCTGCATAAAACCAGAGATTGAAATGAGCACAGATAAAGTTCCTTAAGCCAAATATGGAATAGACAAGAGCTACTCCTTGCTCAACGAAATGGACTCAACACCCCATATTAAACGCCTAAGAATGTACCTGACTAGTAAGTATCTTAAAACCTATGGATTGCTATGTCTCCGAAAGAGAATCAAGCATGTGTACAGGGGCATAAACGCAGCAGTGATAGGATTGGAGAGGTTCGGTGAGCAAATGAAGACCCTTTGAAGTCATATTGCATGGTACCCATTCCACGGGTTTCAACTACCCAAATTTAAGGTATTCTTCCTTCAGCTAAAACATGCATGTGGAACCTAGAGTATGATCAACCATGTGATCGGGAGACGTGTTCAAATATGTCTCAGTTTTCCTCCCCTGGTACTCGGGTGCAACATTCCAGACGCTTTACTAACACTCTCCCCACTTGGAGAGTCAGTCCCTTTAACCTCCTGTTTGGCCCAGTTTGCAATTTCTGCGGAAGATGAACAGGAATAGCGAGAACCAATGAGAGGCTAGCTGGAGGTGTCTGGACGGGCAAATTTAACTCTCATTTCCCACCAGGAAGAGGAATTAACCAAAGGCTCAGCATGCCGGGCCGGAACCAGATTAGGGCCTGAAGCCATCCTGCGGTGTTGCGGCCAGGTCACAAGAAAGCGAGTTGAAGAAAGGAGCTCAGGGGCACTGTAATTCACAAACCTGCAGAGTTTTAAATGACAGCTATCGTCCAAAAATAGACTGAAGTAAGGCTGCCAAGAGGACTTGAAAGCGGGGCAGAATTGCAGGAAACCGATTTCAGGAGGTAGACTGGAATTGCATTGAAAGCATAGGAAAAGAGGCAGAACGTCCACAATGATGCACTTGGCCAAAAAGGGCGTATGCGTTTTTTCCTGAATATATTCAGGAAAAAACGCATACGCCCTTTTTGGCCAACCAAGCAAGCTTGCAAAGGAAATCTGCACTACAATGAAGTCTCACTTCCCCCCAGTCAAAAGGGCCATCTGAAAAAAGTGTAAAATCCAGAAAGGCAGGACAGGCCATGGAGAACTGGGAGCCTTGTTATGCTGATGGGCGGGATGTAAATTGCCAACAGACACTCGGGAGAAGTGTATGGTGTTTCCTGAAACATCTAAAAAACAAAGCAACAGAGCCTAGGGCACTGCCACTTATGGTCCTATAGCTTAGGGAAATTAAAATCAAAAAGACACAGCCACCCCAAAGTTTGGGACGCCTCTGTTTACAAGAACCTCGTTTACAGTACAAGTTCAACATCGCAGAAAGTGAAAAATGGATAAAGAAGTTGTGGTATTTACTTACAAAGCAATATCACTCAGCAATGAAATCTATGTCATCAGGCCCTTAGCATCACAATGAGTGGATTCAGGTATGATGATTCTAACTGAAATAAGTCACACAGAAAAAGAAACATCATAAGATATCAGTAATACACGGAATGTAAACTTGGCTATACAGGAACTGAATTACAGAACAGAACAGGGTCTCAAATTTAGAAAACCAACTTATGCTTGCTTAAGGGTAAAGGTGAGTTGGGGTGCTGCATAAAACCAGAGATTGAAATGAGCACAGATAAAGTTCCTTAAGTCAAATATGGAATAGACAAGAGCTACTCCTTGCTCAACGAAATGGACTCAACACCGCATATTAAACGCCTAAGAATGTACCTGACTAGTAACTATCTTAAAACCTATGGATTGCTATGTCTCCGAAAGAGAATCAAGCATGTGTACAGGGGCATAAACGCAGCAGTGATAGGATTGGAGAGGTTCGGTGAGCAAATGAAGACCCTTTGAAGTCATATTGCATGGTACCCATTCCACGGGTTTCAACTACCCAGGTTTAAGGTATTCTTCCTTCAGCTAAAACATGCATGTGGAACCTAGAGTATGATCAACCATGTGATCGGGAGACGTGTTCAAATATGTCTCAGTTTTCCTCCCCTGGTACTCGGGTGCAACATTCCAGACGCTTTACTAACACTCTCCCCACTTTTAGAGTCAGTCCCTTTAACCTCCTGTTTGGCCCAGTTTGCAATTTCTGCGGAAGATGAACAGGAATAGCGAGAACCAATGAGAGGCTAGCTGGAGGTGTCTGGACGGGCAAATTTAACACTCATTTCCCACCAGGAAGAGGAATTAACCAAAGGCTCAGCATGCCGGGCCGGAACCAGATTAGGGCCTGAAGCCATCCTGCGGTGTTGCGGCCAGGTCACAAGAAAGCGAGTTGAAGAAAGGAGCTCAGGGGCACTGTAATTCACAAACCTGCAGAGTTATAAATGACAGCTATCGTCCAAAAATAGACTGAAGTAAGGCTGCCAAGAGGACTTGAAAGCGGGGCAGAATTGCAGGAAACCGATTTCAGGAGGTAGACTGGAATTGCATTGAAAGCATAGGAAAAGAGGCAGAACGTCCACAATGTTGCACTTGGCCAAAAAGGGCGTATGCGTTTTTTCCTGAATATATTCAGGAAAAAACGCATACGCCCTTTTTGGCCAACCAAGCAAGCTTGCAAAGGAAATCTGCACTACAATGAAGTGTCACTTCCCCCCGGTCAAAAGGGCCATCTGAAAAAAGTGTAAAATCCAGAAAACAGGACAGGCCATGGAGAACTGGGAGCCTTGTTATGCTGATGGGCGGGATGTAAATTGCCAACAACCACTCGGGAGAAGTGTATGGTGTTTCCTGAAACATCTAAAAAACAAAGCAACAGAGCCTAGGGCACTTCCACTTATGGTCCTATAGCTTAGGGAAATTAAAATCAAAAAGACACAGCCACCCCAAAGTTTGGGACGCCTCCATTTACAAGAACCTCGTTTACCGTACAAGTTCAATATCACAGAAAGTGAAAAATGGATAAAGAACTTGTGGTACTTACGTACAATGCAGTATCACTCAGCAATGAAATCTATGTCATCAGGCCCATAGCAGCATAATGAGTGGATTCAGGTACGATGATTCTAACTGAAATAAGTCACACAGAAAAAGAAACATCATAAGATATCACTAATACACGGAATGTAAACTTGGCTACACAGGAACTGCATTCCAAAACAGAACAGGCTCTCAAATTTAGAAAACCAACTTATGCTTGCTTAAGGGGAAAGGTGAGTTGGGGTGCTGCATAAAACCAGAGATTGAAATGAGCACAGATAAAGTTCCTTAAGCCAAATATGGAATAGACAAGAGCTACTCCTTGCTCAACGAAATGGACTCAACACCCCATATTAAACGCCTAAGAATGTACCTGACTAGTAAGTATCTTAAAACCTATGGATTGCTATGTCTCCAAAAGAGAATCAAGCGTGTGTACAGGGGCATAAACGCAGCAGTGATAGGATTGGAGAGGTTCGGTGAGCAAATGAAGACCCTTTGAAGTCATATTGCATGGTACCCATTCCACGGGTCTCAACTCTCCAGGTTTAAGGTATTCTTCCTTCAGCTAAAACATGCATGTGGAACCCAGAGTATGATCAACCATGTGAACGGGAGACGTGTTCAAATATGTCTCAGTTTTCCTCCCCTGGTACTCGGGTGCAACATTCCAGACGCTTTACTAACACTCTCCCGACTTGGAGAGTCAGTCCCTTTAACCTCCTGTTTGGCCCAGTTTGCAATTTCTGCGGAAGATGAACAGGAATAGCGAGAACCAATGAGAGACTAGCTGGAGGTGTCTGAGCGGGCAAATTTAACTCTCATTTCCCACCAGGAAGAGGAATTAACCAAAGGCTCAGCATGCCGGGCCGGAACAAGATTAGGGCCTGAAGACATCCTGCGGTGTTGCGGCCAGGTCACAAGAAAGCGAGTTGAAGAAAGGAGCTCAGGGGCACTGTAATTCACAAACCTGCAGAGTTATAAATGACAGCTATCGTCCAAAAATAGACTGAAGTAAGGCTGCCAAGAGGACATGAAAGCGGGGCAGAATTGCAGGAAACCGATTTCAGGAGGTAGACTGGAATTGCATTGAAAGCATAGGAAAAGAGGCAGAACGTCCACAATGATGCACTTGGCCAAAAAGGGCGTATGCGTTTTTTCCTGAATATATTCAGGAAAAAACGCATACGCCCTTTTTGGCCAACCAAGCAAGCTTGCAAAGGAAATCTGCACTACAATGAAGTCTCACTTTCCCCCGGTCAAAAGGGCCATCTGAAAAAAGTGTAAAATCCAGAAAGGCAACAGGCCATTGAGAACTGGGAGCCTTGTTATGCTGATGGGCGGGATGTAAATTGCCAACAGACACTCGGGAGAAGTGTATGGTGTTTCCTGAAACATCTAAAAAACAAAGCAACAGAGCCTAGGGCACTTCCACTTATGGTCCTATAGCTTAGGGAAATTAAAATCAAAAAGACACAGCCACCCCAAAGTTTGGAACGGCTCTGTTTACAAGAACCTCGTTTACAGTACAAGTTCAACATCGCAGAAAGGGAAAAATGGATAAAGAAGTTGTGGTATTCACTTACAAAGCAATATCACTCAGCAATGAAATCTATGTCATCAGGCCCTTAGCAGCACAATGAGTGGATTCAGGTATGATGATTCTAACTGAAATAAGTCACACAGAAAAAGAAACATCATAAGATATCAGTAATACACGGAATGGAAACTTGGCTACACAGGAACTGAATTACAGAACAGAACAGGGTCTCATATTTAGAAAAACAACTTATGCTTGCTTAAGGGTAAAGGTGAGTTGGGGTGCTGCATAAAACCAGAGATTGAAATGAGCACAGATAAAGTTCCTTAAGCCAAATATGGAATAGACAAGAGCTACTCCTTGCTCAACGAAATGGACTCAACACCGCATATTAAACACCTAAGAATGTACCTGACTTGTAAATATCTTAAAACCTATGGATTGCTATGTCTCCGAAAGAGAATCAAGCATGTGTACAGGGGCATAAACGCAGCAGTGATAGGATTGGAGAGGTTCGGTGAGCAAATGAAGACCCTTTGAAGTCATATTGCATGGTACCCATTCCACGGGTTTCAACTACCCAGGTTTAAGGTATTCTTCCTTCAGCTAAAACATGCATGTGGAACCTAGAGTATGATCAACCATGTGATCGGGAGACGTGTTCAAATATGTCTCAGTTTTCCTCCCCTGGTACTCGGGTGCAACATTCCAGACGCTTTACTAACACTCTCCCCACTTGGAGAGTCAGTCCCTTTAACCTCCTGTTTGGCCCAGTTTGCAATTTCTGCGGAAGATGAACAGGAATAGCGAGAACCAATGAGAGGCTAGCTGGAGGTGTCTGGACGGGCAAATTTAACTCTCATTTCCCACCAGGAAGAGGAATTAACCAAAGGCTCAGCATGCCGGGCCGGAACCAGATTAGGGCCTGAAGCCATCCTGCGGTGTTGCGGCCAGGTCACAAGAAAGCGAGTTGAAGAAAGGAGCTCAGGGGCACTGTAAATCACAAACCTGCAGAGTTATAAATGACAGCTATCGTCCAAAAATATACTGAAGTAAGGCTGCCAAGAGGACTTGAAAGCGGGGCACAATTGCAGGAAACCGATTTCAGGAGGTAGACTGGAATTGCATTGAAAGCATAGGAAAAGAGGCAGAACGTCCACAATGATGCACTTGGCCAAAAAGGGCGTATGCGTTTTTTCCTGAATATATTCAGGAAAAAACGCATACGCCCTTTTTGGCCAACCAAGCAAGCTTGCAAAGGAAATCTGCACTACAATGAAGTGTCACTTCCCCCCGGTCAAAAGGGCCATCTGAAAAAAGTGTAAAATCCAGAAAACAGGACAGGCCATGGAGAACTGGGAGCCTTGTTATGCTGATGGGCGGGATGTAAATTGCCAACAACCACTCGGGAGAAGTGTATGGTGTTTCCTGAAACATCTAAAAAACAAAGCAACAGAGCCTAGTGCACTTCCACTTATGGTCCTATAGCTTAGGGAAATTAAAATCAAAAAGACACAGCCACCCCAAAGTTTGGGACGCCTCCGTTTACAAGAACCTCGTTTACCGTACAAGTTCAATATCACAGAAAGTGAAAAATGGATAAAGAACTTGTGGTACTTACGTACAATGCAGTATCACTCAGCAATGAAATCTATGTCATCAGGCCCATAGCAGCATAATGAGTGGATTCAGGTACGATGATTCTAACTGAAATAAGTCACACAGAAAAAGAAACATCATAAGATATCACTAATACACGGAATGTAAACTTGGCTACACAGGAACTGCATTCCAAAACAGAACAGGCTCTCAAATTTAGAAAACCAACTTATGCTTGCTTAAGGGGAAAGGTGAGTTGGGGTGCTGCATAAAACCAGAGATTGAAATGAGCACAGATAAAGTTCCTTAAGCCAAATATGGAATAGACAAGAGCTACTCCTTGCTCAACGAAATGGACTCAACACCCCATATTAAACGCCTAAGAATGTACCTGACTAGTAAGTATCTTAAAACCTATGGATTGCTATGTCTCCAAAAGAGAATCAAGCGTGTGTACAGGGGCATAAACGCAGCAGTGATAGGATTGGAGAGGTTTGGTGAGCAAATGAAGACCCTTTGAAGTCATATTGCATGGTACCCATTCCACGGGTCTCAACTCTCCAGGTTTAAGGTATTCTTCCTTCAGCTAAAACATGCATGTGGAACCCAGAGTATGATCAACCATGTGAACGGGAGACGTGTTCAAATATGTCTCAGTTTTCCTCCCCTGGTACTCGGGTGCAACATTCCAGACGCTTTACTAACACTCTCCCGACTTGGAGAGTCAGTCCCTTTAACCTCCTGTTTGGCCCAGTTTGCAATTTCTGCGGAAGATGAACAGGAATAGTGAGAACCAATGAGAGACTAGCTGGAGGTGTCTGAACGGGCAAATTTAACTCTCATTTCCCACCAGGAAGAGGAATTAACCAAAGGCTCAGCATGCCGGGCCGGAACAAGATTAGGGCCTGAAGACATCCTGCGGTGTTGCGGCCAGGTCACAAGAAAGCGAGTTGAAGAAAGGAGCTCAGGGGCACTGTAATTCACAAACCTGCAGAGTTATAAATGACAGCTATCGTCCAAAAATAGACTGAAGTAAGGCTGCCAAGAGGACTTGAAAGCGGGGCAGAATTGCAGGAAACCGATTTCAGGAGGTAGACTGGAATTGCATTGAAAGCATAGGAAAAGAGGCAGAACGTCCACAATGATGCACTTGGCCAAAAAGGGCGTATGCGTTTTTTCCTGAATATATTCAGGAAAAAACGCATACGCCCTTTTTGGCCAACCAAGCAAGCTTGCAAAGGAAATCTGCACTACAATGAAGTCTCACTTTCCCACGGTCAAAAGGGCCATCTGAAAAAAGTGTAAAATCCAGAAAGGCAACAGGCCATTGAGAACTGGGAGCCTTGTTATGCTGATGGGCGGGATGTAAATTGCCAACAGACACTCGGGAGAAGTGTATGGTGTTTCCTGAAACATCTAAAAAACAAAGCAACAGAGCCTAGGGCACTTCCACTTATGGTCCTATAGCTTAGGGAAATTAAAATCAAAAAGACACAGCCACCCCAAAGTTTGGAACGGCTCTGTTTACAAGAACCTCGTTTACAGTACAAGTTCAACATCGCAGAAAGGGAAAAATGGATAAAGACGTTGTGGTATTCACTTACAAAGCAATATCACTCAGCAATGAAATCTATGTCATCAGGCCCTTAGCAGCACAATGAGTGGATTCAGGTATGATGATTCTAACTGAAATAAGTCACACAGAAAAAGAAACATCATAAGATATCAGTAATACACGGAATGGAAACTTGGCTAAACAGGAACTGAATTACAGAACAGAACAGGGTCTCATATTTAGAAAAACAACTTATGCTTGCTTAAGGGTAAAGGTGAGTTGGGGTGCTGCATAAAACCAGAGATTGAAATGAGCACAGATAAAGTTCCTTAAGCCAAATATGGAATAGACAAGAGCTACTCCTTGCTCAACGAAATGGACTCAACACCGCATATTAAACACCTAAGAATGTACCTGACTTGTAAATATCTTAAAACCTATGGATTGCTATGTCTCCGAAAGAGAATCAAGCATGTGTACAGGGGCATAAACGCAGCAGTGATAGGATTGGAGAGGTTTGGTGAGCAAATGAAGACCCTTTGAAGTCATATTGCATGGTACCCATTCCACGGGTTTCAACTACCCAGGTTTAAGGTATTCTTCCTTCAGCTAAAACATGCATGTGGAACCTAGAGTATGATCAACCATGTGATCGGGAGACGTGTTCAAATATGTCTCAGTTTTCCTCCCCTGGTACTCGGGTGCAACATTCCAGACGCTTTACTAACACTCTCCCCACTTGGAGAGTCAGTCCCTTTAACCTCCTGTTTGGCCCAGTTTGCAATTTCTGCGGAAGATGAACAGGAATAGCGAGAACCAATGAGAGGCTAGCTGGAGGTGTCTGGACGGGCAAATTTAACTCTCATTTCCCACCAGGAAGAGGAATTAACCAAAGGCTCAGCATGCCGGGCCGGAACCAGATTAGGGCCTGAAGCCATCCTGCGGTGTTGCGGCCAGGTCACAAGAAAGCGAGTTGAAGAAAGGAGCTCAGGGGCACTGTAATTCACAAACCTGCAGAGTTATAAATGACAGCTATCGTCCAAAAATAGACTGAAGTAAGGCTGCCAAGAGGACTTGAAAGCGGGGCAGAATTGCAGGAAACCGATTTCAGGAGGTAGACTGGAATTGCATTGAAAGCATAGGAAAAGAGGCAGAACGTCCACAATGATGCACTTCGCCAAAAAGGGCGTATGCGTTTTTTCCTGAATATATTCAGGAAAAAACGCATACGCCCTTTTTGGCCAACCAAGCAAGCTTGCAAAGGAAATCTGCACTACAATGAAGTCTCACTTCCCCCCGGTCAAAAGGGCCATCTGAAAAAAGTGTAAAATCCAGAAAGGAAGGACAGGTCATGGAGAACTGGGAGCCTTGTTATGCTGAAGGGCGGGATGTAAATTGCCAACAAACACTCGGGAGAAGTGTATGGTGTTTCCTGAAACATCTAAAAAAGAAAGCAACAGAGCCTAGGGCACTTCCACTTATGGTCCTATAGCTTAGGGAATTTAAAATCAAAAAGACACAGCCACCCCAATGTTTCGAACGGCTCTGTTTACAAGAACCTCGTTTACAGTACAAGTTCAACATCGCAGAATGTGAAAAATGGATAAAAAAGTTGTGGTATTTACTTACAAAGCAATATCACTCAGCAATAAAATCTGTGTCATCAGGCCCTTAGCAGCACAATGAGTGGATTCAGGTATGATGATTCTAACTGAAATAAGTCACACAGAAAAAGAAACATCATAAGATATCAGTAATACACGGAATGTAAACTTGGCTACACAGGAACTGAATTACAGAACAGAACAGGGTCTCAAATTTAGAAAACCAACTTATGCTTGCTTAAGGGTAAAGGTGAGTTGGGGTGCTGCATAAAACCAGAGATTGAAATGAGCACAGATAAAGTTCCTTAAGCCAAATATGGAATAGACAAGAGCTACTCCTTGCTCAACGAAATGGACTCAACACCGCATATTAAACGCCTAAGAATGTACCTGACTAGTAAGTATCTTAAAACCTATGGATTGCTATGTCTCCGAAACAGAATCAAGCATGTGTACAGGGGCATAAACGCAGCAGTGATAGGATTGGAGAGGTTCGGTGAGCAAATGAAGACCCTTTGAAGTCATATTGCATGGTACCCATTCCACGGGTTTCAAATACACAGGTTTAAGGTATTCTTCCTTCAGCTAAAACATGCATGTGGAACCCAAGTATGATCAACCACGTGAACGGGAGACGTGTTCAAATATGTCTCAGTTTTCCTCCCCTGGTACTCGGGTGCAACATTCCAGACGCTTTACTAACACTCTCCCCACTTGGAGAGTCAGTCCCTTTAACCTCCTGTTTGGCCCAGTTTGCAATTTCTGCGGAAGATGAACAGGAATAGCGAGAACCAATGAGAGGCTAGCTGGAGGTGTCTGAACGGGCAAATTTAACTCTCATTTCCCACCAGGAAGAGGAATTAACCAAAGGCTCAGCATGCCGGGCCGGAACCAGATTAGGGCCTGAAGCCATCCTGCGGTGTTGCGGCCAGGTCACAAGAAAGCGAGTTGAAGAAAGGAGCTCAGGGGCACTGTAATTCACAAACCTGCAGAGTTATAAATGACAGCTATCGTCCAAAAATATACTGAAGTAAGGCTGCCAAGAGGACTTGAAAGCGGGGCAGAGTTGCAGGAAACCGATTTCAGGAGGTAGACTGGAATTGCATTGAAAGCATAGGAAAAGAGGCAGAACGTCCACAATGATGCACTTGGCCAAAAAGGGCGTATGCGTTTTTTCCTGAATATATTCAGGAAAAAACGCATACGCCCTTTTTGGCCAACCAAGCAAGCTTGCAAAGGAAATCTGCACTACAATGAAGTCTCACTTCCCCCCGGTCAAAAGGGCCATCTGAAAAAAGTGTAAAATCCAGAAAGGCAGGACAGGCCATGGAGAACTGGGAGCCTTGTTATGCTGATGGGCGGGATGTAAATTGCCAACAGACACTCGGGAGAAGTGTATGGTGTTTCCTGAAACATCTAAAAAACAAAGAAACAGAGCCTAGGGCACTGCCACTTATGGTCCTATAGCTTAGGGAAATTAAAATCAAAAAGACACAGCCACCCCAAAGTTTGGGACGCCTCTGTTTACAAGAACCTCGTTTACAGTACAAGTTCAACATCGCAGAAAGTGAAAAATGGATAAAGAAGTTGTGGTATTTACTTACAAAGCAATATCACTCAGCAATGAAATCTATGTCATCAGGCCCTTAGCATCACAATGAGTGGATTCAGGTATGATGATTCTAACTGAAATAAGTCACACAGAAAAAGAAACATCATAAGATATCAGTAATACACGGAATGTAAACTTGGCTACACAGGAACTGAATTACAGAACAGAACAGGGTCTCAAATTTAGAAAACCAACTTATGCTTGCTTAAGGGTAAAGGTGAGTTGGGGTGCTGCATAAAACCAGAGATTGAAATGAGCACAGATAAAGTTCCTTAAGTCAAATATGGAATAGACAAGAGCTACTCCTTGCTCAACGAAATGGACTCAACACCGCATATTAAACGCCTAAGAATGTACCTGACTAGAAAGTATCGTAAAACCTATGGATTGCTATGTCTCCAAAAGAGAATCAAGCATGTGTACAGGGGCATATAAGCAGCAGTGATAGGATTGGAGAGGTTGGGTGAGCAAATGAAGACCCTTTGAAGTCATATTGCATGGTACCCATTCCACGGGTTTCAAATACACAGGTTTAAGGTATTCTTCCTTCAGCTAAAACATGCATGTGGAACCCAAGTATGATCAACCACGTGAACGGGAGACGTGTTCAAATATGTCTCAGTTTTCCTCCCCTGGTACTCGGGTGCAACATTCCAGACGCTTTACTAACACTCTCCCCACTTGGAAAGTCAGCGCCTTTAACCTCCTGTTTGGCCCCGTTTGCAATTTCTGCGGAAGATGAACAGGAATAGCGAGAACCAATGAGAGACTAGCTGGAGGTGTCTGGACGGGCAAATTTAACTCTCATTTCCCACCAGGAAGAGGAAATAACCAAAGGCTCGGCATGCCGTGCCGGAACCAGATTAGGGCCTGAAGACATCCTGCGGTGTAGCGGCCAGGTCACAAGAAAGCGAGTTGAAGAAAGGAGCTCAGGGGCACTGTAATTCACAAACCTGCAGAGTTATAAATGACAGCTATCGTCCAAAAATAGACTGAAGTAAGGCTGCCAAGAGGACTTGAAAGCGGGGCAGAATTGCAGGAAACCGATTTCAGGAGGTAGACTGGAATTGCATTGCAAGCATAGGAAAAGAGGCAGAACGTCCACAATGATGCACTTGGCCAAAAAGGGCGTATGCGTTTTTTCCTGAATATATTCAGGAAAAAACGCATACGCCCTTTTTTGCCAACCAAGCAAGCTTGCAAAGGAAATCTGCACTACAATGAAGTCTCACTTCCCCCCGGTCAAAAGGGCCATCTGAAAAAAGTGTAAAATCCAGAAAGGCAGGACAGGCCATGGAGAACTGGGAGCCTTGTTATGCTGATGGGCGGGATGTAAATTGCCAACAACCACTCGGGAGAAGTGTATGGTGTTTCCTGAAACATCTAAAAAACAAAACAACAGAGCCTAGGGCACTTCCACTTATGGTCCTATAGCTTAGGGAATTTAAAATCAAAAAGACACAGCCACCTCAAAGTTTGGAACGGCTCTGTTTACAAGAACCTCGTTTACAGTACAAGTGCAACATCGCAGAAATTGAAAAATGGATAAAGAAGTTGTGGTATTTACTTACAAAGCAATATCACTCAGCAATGAAATCTGTGTCATCAGGCCCTTAGCAGCACAATGAGTGGATTCAGGTATGATGATTCTAACTGAAATAAGTCACACAGAAAAAGAAACATCATAAGATATCAGTAATACACGGAATGTAAACTTGGCTACACAGGAACTGAATTACAGAAGAGAACAGGGTCTCAAATTTAGAAAACCAACTTATGCTTGCTTAAGGGGAAAGGTGAGTTGGGGTGCTGCATAAAACCAGAGATTGAAATGAGCACAGATAAAGTTCCTTAAGCCAAATATGGAATAGACAAGAGCTACTCCTTGCTCAACGAAATGGACTCAACACCGCATATTAAACGCCTAAGAATGTACCTGACTAGTAAGTATCTTAAAACCTATGGATTGCTATGTCTCCGAAACAGAATCAAGCATGTGTACAGGGGCATAAACGCAGCAGTGATAGGATTGGAGAGGTTCGGTGAGCAAATGAAGACCCTTTGAAGTCATATTGCATGGTACCCATTCCACGGGTTTCAACTACCCAGGTTTTAGGTATTCTTCCTTCAGCTAAAACATGCATGTGGAACCCAAGTATGATCAACCATGTGAACGGGAGACGTTTTCAAATATGTCTCAGTTTTCCTCCCCTGGTACTCGGGTGCAACATTCCAGACGCTTTACTAACACTCTCCCCACTTGGAAAGTCAGCGCCTTTAACCTCCTGTTTGGCCCAGTTTGCAATTTCTGCGGAAGATGAACAGGAATAGCGAGAACCAATGAGAGGCTAGCTGGAGGTGTCTGGACGGGCAAATTTAACTCTCATTTCCCACCAGGAAGAAGAATTAACCAAAGGCTCAGCGTGCCGGGCCGGAACCAGATTAGGGCCTGAAGCCATCCTGCGGTGTTGCGGCCAGCTCACAAGAAAGCGAGTTGAAGAAAGGAGCTCAGGGGCACTGTAATTCACAAACCTGCAGAGTTATAAATGACAGCTATCGTCCAAAAATAGACTGAAGTAAGGCTGCCAAGAGGACTTGAAAGCGGGGCAGAATTGCAGGAAACCGATTTCAGGAGGTAGACTGGAATTGCATTGCAAGCATAGGAAAAGAGGCAGAACGTCCACAATGATGCACTTGGCCAAAAAGTGCCTATGCGTTTTTTCCTGAATATATTCAGGAAAAAACGGATACGCCCTTTTTGGCCAACCAAGCAAGCTTGCAAAGGAAATCTGCACTACAATGAAGTCTCACTTCCCCCCGGTCAAAAGGGCCATCTGAAAAAAGTGTAAAATCCAGAAAGGCAGGACAGGCCATGGAGAACTGGGAGCCTTGTTATGCTGATGGGCGGGATGTAAATTGCCAACAACCACTCGGGAGAAGTGTATGGTGTTTCCTGAAACATCTAAAAAACAAAACAACAGAGCCTAGGGCACTTCCACTTATGGTCCTATAGCTTAGGGAATTTAAAATCAAAAAGACACAGCCACCCCAATGTTTCGAACGGCTCTGTTTACAAGAACCTCGTTTACAGTACAAGTTCAACATCGCAGAATGTGAAAAATGGATAAAAAAGTTGTGGTATTTACTTACAAAGCAATATCACTCAGCAATAAAATCTGTGTCATCAGGCCCTTAGCAGCACAATGAGTGGATTCAGGTATGATGATTCTAACTGAAATAAGTCACACAGAAAAAGAAACATCATAAGATATCAGTAATACACGGAATGTAAACTTGGCTACACAGGAACTGAATTACAGAACAGAACAGGGTCTCAAATTTAGAAAACCAACTTATGCTTGCTTAAGGGTAAAGGTGAGTTGGGGTGCTGCATAAAACCAGAGATTGAAATGAGCACAGATAAAGTTCCTTAAGCCAAATATGGAATAGACAAGAGCTACTCCTTGCTCAACGAAATGGACTCAACACCGCATATTAAACGCCTAAGAATGTACCTGACTAGTAAGTATCTTAAAACCTATGGATTGCTATGTCTCCGAAACAGAATCAAGCATGTGTACAGGGGCATAAACGCAGCAGTGATAGGATTGGAGAGGTTCGGTGAGCAAATGAAGACCCTTTGAAGTCATATTGCATGGTACCCATTCCACGGGTTTCAAATACACAGGTTTAAGGTATTCTTCCTTCAGCTAAAACATGCATGTGGAACCCAAGTATGATCAACCACGTGAACGGGAGACGTGTTCAAATATGTCTCAGTTTTCCTCCCCTGGTACTCGGGTGCAACATTCCAGACGCTTTACTAACACTCTCCCCACTTGGAGAGTCAGTCCCTTTAACCTCCTGTTTGGCCCAGTTTGCAATTTCTGCGGAAGATGAACAGGAATAGCGAGAACCAATGAGAGGCTAGCTGGAGGTGTCTGAACGGGCAAATTTAACTCTCATTTCCCACCAGGAAGAGGAATTAACCAAAGGCTCAGCATGCCGGGCCGGAACCAGATTAGGGCCTGAAGCCATCCTGCGGTGTTGCGGCCAGGTCACAAGAAAGCGAGTTGAAGAAAGGAGCTCAGGGGCACTGTAATTCACAAACCTGCAGAGTTATAAATGACAGCTATCGTCCAAAAATATACTGAAGTAAGGCTGCCAAGAGGACTTGAAAGCGGGGCAGAGTTGCAGGAAACCGATTTCAGGAGGTAGACTGGAATTGCATTGAAAGCATAGGAAAAGAGGCAGAACGTCCACAATGATGCACTTGGCCAAAAAGGGCGTATGCGTTTTTTCCTGAATATATTCAGGAAAAAACGCATACGCCCTTTTTGGCCAACCAAGCAAGCTTGCAAAGGAAATCTGCACTACAATGAAGTCTCACTTCCCCCCGGTCAAAAGGGCCATCTGAAAAAAGTGTAAAATCCAGAAAGGCAGGACAGGCCATGGAGAACTGGGAGCCTTGTTATGCTGATGGGCGGGATGTAAATTGCCAACAGACACTCGGGAGAAGTGTATGGTGTTTCCTGAAACATCTAAAAAACAAAGAAACAGAGCCTAGGGCACTGCCACTTATGGTCCTATAGCTTAGGGAAATTAAAATCAAAAAGACACAGCCACCCCAAAGTTTGGGACGCCTCTGTTTACAAGAACCTCGTTTACAGTACAAGTTCAACATCGCAGAAAGTGAAAAATGGATAAAGAAGTTGTGGTATTTACTTACAAAGCAATATCACTCAGCAATGAAATCTATGTCATCAGGCCCTTAGCATCACAATGAGTGGATTCAGGTATGATGATTCTAACTGAAATAAGTCACACAGAAAAAGAAACATCATAAGATATCAGTAATACACGGAATGTAAACTTGGCTACACAGGAACTGAATTACAGAACAGAACAGGGTCTCAAATTTAGAAAACCAACTTATGCTTGCTTAAGGGTAAAGGTGAGTTGGGGTGCTGCATAAAACCAGAGATTGAAATGAGCACAGATAAAGTTCCTTAAGTCAAATATGGAATAGACAAGAGCTACTCCTTGCTCAACGAAATGGACTCAACACCGCATATTAAACGCCTAAGAATGTACCTGACTAGAAAGTATCGTAAAACCTATGGATTGCTATGTCTCCAAAAGAGAATCAAGCATGTGTACAGGGGCATATAAGCAGCAGTGATAGGATTGGAGAGGTTGGGTGAGCAAATGAAGACCCTTTGAAGTCATATTGCATGGTACCCATTCCACGGGTTTCAAATACACAGGTTTAAGGTATTCTTCCTTCAGCTAAAACATGCATGTGGAACCCAAGTATGATCAACCACGTGAACGGGAGACGTGTTCAAATATGTCTCAGTTTTCCTCCCCTGGTACTCGGGTGCAACATTCCAGACGCTTTACTAACACTCTCCCCACTTGGAAAGTCAGCGCCTTTAACCTCCTGTTTGGCCCCGTTTGCAATTTCTGCGGAAGATGAACAGGAATAGCGAGAACCAATGAGAGACTAGCTGGAGGTGTCTGGACGGGCAAATTTAACTCTCATTTCCCACCAGGAAGAGGAAATAACCAAAGGCTCGGCATGCCGTGCCGGAACCAGATTAGGGCCTGAAGACATCCTGCGGTGTAGCGGCCAGGTCACAAGAAAGCGAGTTGAAGAAAGGAGCTCAGGGGCACTGTAATTCACAAACCTGCAGAGTTATAAATGACAGCTATCGTCCAAAAATAGACTGAAGTAAGGCTGCCAAGAGGACTTGAAAGCGGGGCAGAATTGCAGGAAACCGATTTCAGGAGGTAGACTGGAATTGCATTGCAAGCATAGGAAAAGAGGCAGAACGTCCACAATGATGCACTTGGCCAAAAAGGGCGTATGCGTTTTTTCCTGAATATATTCAGGAAAAAACGCATACGCCCTTTTTTGCCAACCAAGCAAGCTTGCAAAGGAAATCTGCACTACAATGAAGTCTCACTTCCCCCCGGTCAAAAGGGCCATCTGAAAAAAGTGTAAAATCCAGAAAGGCAGGACAGGCCATGGAGAACTGGGAGCCTTGTTATGCTGATGGGCGGGATGTAAATTGCCAACAACCACTCGGGAGAAGTGTATGGTGTTTCCTGAAACATCTAAAAAACAAAACAACAGAGCCTAGGGCACTTCCACTTATGGTCCTATAGCTTAGGGAATTTAAAATCAAAAAGACACAGCCACCTCAAAGTTTGGAACGGCTCTGTTTACAAGAACCTCGTTTACAGTACAAGTGCAACATCGCAGAAATTGAAAAATGGATAAAGAAGTTGTGGTATTTACTTACAAAGCAATATCACTCAGCAATGAAATCTGTGTCATCAGGCCCTTAGCAGCACAATGAGTGGATTCAGGTATGATGATTCTAACTGAAATAAGTCACACAGAAAAAGAAACATCATAAGATATCAGTAATACACGGAATGTAAACTTGGCTACACAGGAACTGAATTACAGAAGAGAACAGGGTCTCAAATTTAGAAAACCAACTTATGCTTGCTTAAGGGGAAAGGTGAGTTGGGGTGCTACATAAAACCAGAGATTGAAATGAGCACAGATAAAGTTCCTTAAGCCAAATATGGAATAGACAAGAGCTACTCCTTGCTCAACGAAATGGACTCAACACCGCATATTAAACGCCTAAGAATGTACCTGACTAGTAAGTATCTTAAAACCTATGGATTGCTATGTCTCCGAAACAGAATCAAGCATGTGTACAGGGGCATAAACGCAGCAGTGATAGGATTGGAGAGGTTCGGTGAGCAAATGAAGACCCTTTGAAGTCATATTGCATGGTACCCATTCCACGGGTTTCAACTACCCAGGTTTTAGGTATTCTTCCTTCAGCTAAAACATGCATGTGGAACCCAAGTATGATCAACCATGTGAACGGGAGACGTTTTCAAATATGTCTCAGTTTTCCTCCCCTGGTACTCGGGTGCAACATTCCAGACGCTTTACTAACACTCTCCCCACTTGGAAAGTCAGCGCCTTTAACCTCCTGTTTGGCCCAGTTTGCAATTTCTGCGGAAGATGAACAGGAATAGCGAGAACCAATGAGAGGCTAGCTGGAGGTGTCTGGACGGGCAAATTTAACTCTCATTTCCCACCAGGAAGAAGAATTAACCAAAGGCTCAGCGTGCCGGGCCGGAACCAGATTAGGGCCTGAAGCCATCCTGCGGTGTTGCGGCCAGCTCACAAGAAAGCGAGTTGAAGAAAGGAGCTCAGGGGCACTGTAATTCACAAACCTGCAGAGTTATAAATGACAGCTATCGTCCAAAAATAGACTGAAGTAAGGCTGCCAAGAGGACTTGAAAGCGGGGCAGAATTGCAGGAAACCGATTTCAGGAGGTAGACTGGAATTGCATTGCAAGCATAGGAAAAGAGGCAGAACGTCCACAATGATGCACTTGGCCAAAAAGTGCCTATGCGTTTTTTCCTGAATATATTCAGGAAAAAACGGATACGCCCTTTTTGGCCAACCAAGCAAGCTTGCAAAGGAAATCTGCACTACAATGAAGTCTCACTTCCCCCCGGTCAAAAGGGCCATCTGAAAAAAGTGTAAAATCCAGAAAGGCAGGACAGGCCATGGAGAACTGGGAGCCTTGTTATGCTGATGGGCGGGATGTAAATTGCCAACAACCACTCGGGAGAAGTGTATGGTGTTTCCTGAAACATCTAAAAAACAAAGCAACAGAGCCTAGGGCACTTCCACTTATGGTCCTATAGCTTAGGGAATTTAAAATCAAAAAGACACAGCCACCCCAAAGTTTCGAACGGCTCTGTTTACAAGAACCTCATTTACAGTACAAGTTCAACATCGCAGAAATTGAAAAATGGATAAAGAAGTTGTGGTATTTACTTACAAAGCAATATCACTCAGCAATGAAATCTGTGTCATCAGGCCCTTAGCAGCACAATGAGTGGATTCAGGTATGCTGATTCTAACTGAAATAAGTCACACAGAAAAAGAAACATCATAAGATATCAGTAATACACGGAATGTAAACTTGGCTACACAGGAACTGAATTACAGAACAGAACAGGGTCTCAAATTTAGAAAACCAACTTATGCTTGCTTAAGGGGAAAGGTGAGTTGGGGTGCTGCATAAAACCAGAGATTGAAATGAGCACAGATAAAGTTCCTTAAGCCAAATATGGAATAGACAAGACCTACTCCTTGCTCAACGAAATGGACTCAACACCGCATATTAAACACCTAAGAATGTACGTGACTAGTAAGTATCTTAAAACCTATGGATTGCTATGTCTCCGAAAGAGTATCAAGCATGTGTACAGGGGCATAAACGCAGCAGTGATAGGATTGGAGAGGTTCGGTGAGCAAATGAAGACCCTTTGAAGTCATATTGCATGGTACCCATTCCACGGGTTTCAACTACCCAGGTTTTAGATATTCTTCCTTCAGCTAAAACATGCATGTGGAACCCAAGTATGATCAACCATGTGAACGGGAGACGTGTTCAAATATGTCTCAGTTTTCCTCCCCTGGTACTCGGGTGCAACATTCCAGACGCTTTACTAACACTCTCCCCACTTGAAAAGTCAGCGCCTTTAACCTCCTGTTTGGCCCAGTTTGCAATTTCTGCGGAAGATGAACAGGAATAGGGAGAACCAATGAGAGACTACCTGGAGGTGTCTGGACGGGCAAATTTAACTCTCATTTCCCACCAGGAAGAGGAAATAACCAAAGGCTCAGCGTGCCGTGCCGGAACCAGATTAGGGCCTGAAGCCATCCTGCGGTGTTGCAGCCAGCTCAAAAGAAAGCGAGTTGAAGAAAGGAGCTCAGGGGCACTGTAATTCACACACCTGCAGAGTTATAAATGACAGCTATCGTCCAAAAATAGACTGAAGTAAGGCTGCCAAGAGGACTTGAAAGCGGGGCAGAATTGCAGGAAACCGATTTCAGGAGGTAGACTGGAATTGCATTGAAAGCATAGGAAAAGAGGCAGAACGTCCACAATGATGCACTTGGCCAAAAAGGGCGTATGCGTTTTTTCCTGAATATATTCAGGAAAAAACGCATACGCCCTTTTTGGCCAACCAAGCAAGCTTGCAAAGGAAATCTGCACTAAAATGAAGTCTCACTTCCCCCCGGTCAAAAGGGCCATCTGAAAAAAGTGTAAAATCCAGAAAGGCAACAGGCCATTGAGAACTGGGAGCCATGTTATGCTGATGGGCGGGATGTAAATTGCCAACAGACACTTGGGAGAAGTGTATGGTGTTTCCTGAAACATCTAAAAAACAAAGCAACAGAGCCTAGGGCACTTCCACTTATGGTCCTATAGCTTAGGGAAATTAAAATCAAAAAGACACAGCCACCCCAAAGTTTGGAACGGCTCTGTTTACAAGAACCTCGTTTACAGTACAAGTTCAACATCGCAGAAAGTGAAAAATGGATAAAGAAGTTGTGGTATTCACTTACAAAGCAATATCACTCAGCAATGAAATCTATGTCATCAGGCCCTTAGCAGCACAATGAGTGGATTCAGGTATGATGATTCTAACTGAAATACGTCACACAGAAAAAGAAACATCATAAGATATCAGTAATACACGGAATGGAAACTTGGCTACACAGGAACTGAATTACAGAACAGAACAGGGTCTCAAATTTAGAAAAACAACTTATGCTTGCTTAAGGGTAAAGGTGAGTTGGGGTGCTGCATAAAACCAGAGATTGAAATGAGCACAGATAAAGTTCCTTAAGCCAAATATGGAATAGACAAGAGCTACTCCTTGCTCAACGAAATGGACTCAACACCGCATATTAAACGCCTAAGAATGTACCTGACTTGTAAGTATCTTAAAACCTATGGATTGCTATGTCTCCAAAAGAGAATCAAGCATGTGTACAGGGGCATAAACGCAGCAGTGATAGGATTGGAGAGGTTCGGTGAGCAAATGAAGACCCTTTGAAGTCATATTGCATGGTACCCATTCCACGGGTTTCAACTACCCAGGTTTAAGATATTCTTCCTTCAGCTAAAACATGTATGTGGAACCTGGAGTATGATCAACCATGTGATCGGGAGACGTGTTCAAATATGTCTCAGTTTTCCTCCCCTGGTACTCGGGTGCAACATTCCAGACGCTTTACTAACACTCTCCCCACTTGGAGAGTCAGCGCCTTTAACCTCCTGTTTGGCCCAGTTTGCAATTTCTGCGGAAGATGAACAGGAACAGCGAGAACCAATGAGAGACTAGCTGGAGGTGTCTGGACGGGCAAATTTAACTCTCATTTCCCACCAGGAAGAGGAAATAACCAAAGGCTAAGCGTGCCGTGCCGGAACCAGATTAGGGCCTGAAGCCATCCTGCGGTGTTGCGGCCAGCTCACAAGAAAGCGAGTTGAAGAAAGGAGCTCAGGGGCACTGTAATTCACAAACTGCAGAGTTATAAATGACAGCTATCGTCCAAAAATAGACTGAAGTAAGGCTGCCAAGAGGACTTGAAAGCAGGGCAGAATTGCAGGAAACCGATTTCAGGAGGTAGACTGGAATTGCATTGAAAGCATAGGAAAAGAGGCAGAACGTCCACAATGATGCACTTGGCCAAAAAGGGCGTATGCGTTTTTTCCTGAATATATTCAGGAAAAAACGCATACGCCCTTTTTGGCCAACCAAGCAAACTTGCAAAGGAAATCTTCACTACAATGAAGTCTCACTTCCCCCCGGTCAAAAGGGCCATCTGAAAAAAGTGTAAAATCCAGAAAGGCAGGACAGGCCATGGAGAACTGGGAGCCTTGTTATGCTGATGGGTGGGATGTAAATTGCCAACAGACACTCGGGAGAAGTGTATGGTGTTTCCTGAAACATCTAAAAAACAAAGCAACAGAGCCTAGGGCACTTCCACTTATGGTCCTATAGCTTAGGGAAATTAAAATCAAAAAGACACAGCCACCCCAAAGTTTGGAACGGCTCTGTTTACAAGAACCTCGTTTACAGTACAAGATCAACATCGCAGAAAGTGAAAAATGGATAAAGAAGTTGTGGTATTCACTTACAAAGCAATATCACTCAGCAATGAAATCTATGTCATCAGGCCCGTAGCAGCATAATGAGTGGATTCAGGTACGATGATTCTAACTGAAATAAGTCACACAGAAAAAGAAACATCATAAGATATCACTAATACACGGAATGTAAACTTGGCTACACAGGAACTGCATTCCAAAACAGAACAGGGTCTCAAATTTAGAAAACCAACTTATGCTTGCTTAAGGGGAAAGGTGAGTTGGGGTGCTGCATAGAACCAGGATTGAAATGAGCACAGATAAAGTTCCTTAAGCCAAATATGGAATACACAAGAGCTACTCCTTGCTCAACGAAATGGACTCAACACCGCATATTAAACGCCTAAGAATGTACCTGACTAGTAAGTATCTTAAAACCTATGAATTGCTATGTCTCCGAAAGAGAATCAAACGTGTGTACAGGGGCATAAATGCAGCAGTGATAGGATTGGAGAGGTTCGGTGAGCAAATGAAGACCCTTTGAAGTCATATTGCATGGTACCCATTACACGGGTCTCAACTCTCCAGGTTTAAGGTATTCTTCCTTCAGCTAAAACATGCATGTGGAACCCAGAGTATGATCAACCATGTGAACGGGAGACGTGTTCAAATATGTCTCAGTTTTCCTCCCCTGGTACTCGGGTGCAACATTCCAGACGCTTTACTAACACTCTCCCCACTTGGAGAGTCAGCGCCTTTAACCTCCTGTTTGGCACAGTTTGCAATTTCTGCGGAAGATGAACAGGAATAGCGAGAACCAATGAGAGGCTAGCTGGAGGTGTCTGGACGGGCAAATTTAACTCTCATTTCTCACCAGGAAGAGAAATTAACCAAAGGCTCAGCATGCCGGGCCGGAACCAGATTAGGGCCTGAAGCCATCCTGCGGTGTTGCAGCCAGCTCAAAAGAAAGCGAGTTGAAGAAAGGAGCTCAGGGGCACTGTAATTCACAAACCTGCAGAGTTATAAATGACAGCTATCGTCCAAAAATAGACTGAAGTAAGGCTGCCAAGAGGACTTGAAAGCGGGGCAGAATTGCAGGAAACCGATTTCAGGAGGTAGACTGGAATTGCATTGAAAGCATAGGAAAAGAGGCAGAACGTCCACAATGATGCACTTCGCCAAAAAGGGCGTATGCGTTTTTTCCTGAATATATTCAGGAAAAAACGCATAGGCCCTTTTAGGCCAACCAAGCAAGCTTGCAAAGGAAATCTGCACTACAATGAAGTCTCACTTCCCCCCGGTCAAAAGGGCCATCTGAAAAAAGTGTAAAATCCAGAAAGGCAGGACAGGCCATGGAGAACTGGGAGCCTTGTTATGCTGAAGGGCGGGATGTAAATTGCCAACAAACACTCGGGAGAAGTGTATGGGGTTTCCTGAAACATCTAAAAAACAAAGCAACAGAGCCTAGGGCACTTCCACTTATGGTCCTATAGCTTAGGGAATTTAAAATCAAAAAGACACAGCCACCCCAAAGTTTCGAACGGCTCTGTTTACAAGAACCTCGTTTACAGTACAAGTTCAACATCGCAGAAAGTGAAAAATGGATAAAAAAGTTGTGGTATTTACTTACAAAGCAATATCACTCAGCAATGAAATCTGTGTCATCAGGCCCTTAGCAGCACAATGAGTGGATTCAGGTATGATGATTCTAACTGAAATAAGTCACACAGAAAAAGAAACATCATAAGATATCAGTAATACACGGAATGTAAACTTGGCTACACAGGAACTGAATTACAGAACAGAACAGGGTCTCAAATTTAGAAAACCAACTTATGCTTGCTTAAGGGTAAAGGTGAGTTGGGGTGCTGCATAAAACCAGAGATTGAAATGAGCACAGATAAAGTTCCTTAAGCCAAATATGGAATAGACAAGAGCTACTCCTTGCTCAACGAAATGGACTCAACACCGCATATTAAACGCCTAAGAATGTACCTGACTAGTAAGTATCTTAAAACCTATGGATTGCTATGTCTCCGAAACAGAATCAAGCATGTGTACAGGGGCATAAACGCAGCAGTGATAGGATTGGAGAGGTTCGGTGAGCAAATGAAGACCCTTTGAGTCATATTGCATGGTACCCATTCCACGGGTTTCAAATACACAGGTTTAAGGTATTCTTCCTTCAGCTAAAACATGCATGTGGAACCCAAGTATGATCAACCACGTGAACGGGAGACGTGTTCAAATATGTCTCAGTTTTCCTCCCCTGGTACTCGGGTGCAACATTCCAGACGCTTTACTAACACTCTCCCCACTTGGAAAGTCAGCGCCTTTAACCTCCTGTTTGGCCCAGTTTGCAATTTCTGCGGAAGATGAACAGGAATAGCGAGAACCAATGAGAGACTAGCTGGAGGTGTCTGGACGGGCAAATTTAACTCTCATTTCCCACCAGGAAGAGGAAATAACCAAAGGCTCAGCATGCCGGGCCGGAACCAGATTAGGGCCTGAAGCCATCCTGCGGTGTTGCAGCCAGCTCAAAAGAAAGCGAGTTGAAGAAAGGAGCTCAGGGGCACTGTAATTCACAAACCTGCAGAGTTATAAATGACAGCTATCGTCCAAAAATAGACTGAAGTAAGGCTGCCAAGAGGACTTGAAAGCGGGGCAGAATTGCAGGAAACCGATTTCAGGAGGTAGACTGGAATTGCATTGCAAGCATAGGAAAAGAGGCAGAACGTCCACAATGATGCACTTGGCCAAAAAGGGCGTATGCGTTTTTTCCTGAATATATTCAGGAAAAAACGCATACGCACTTTTTGGCCGACCAAGCAAGCTTGCAAAGGAAATCTGCACTACAATGAAGTCTCACTTCCCCCCGGTCAAAAGGGCCATCTGAAAAAAGTGTAAAATCCAGAAAGGCAGGACAGGCCATGGAGAACTGGGAGCCTTGTTATGCTGAAGGGCGGGATGTAAATTGCCAACAAACACTTGGGAGAAGTGTATGGTGTTTCCTGAAACATCTAAAAAACAAAGCAACAGAGCCTAGGGCACTTCCACTTATGGTCCTATAGCTTAGGGAATTTAAAATCAAAAAGACACAGCCACCCCAAAGTTTCGAACGGCTCTGTTTACAAGAACCTCGTTTACAGTACAAGTTCAACATCGCAGAAAGTGAAAAATGGATAATGAACTTGTGGTACTTACGTACAATGCAGTATCACTCAGCAATGAAATCTATGTCATCAGGCCCTTAGCAGCATAATGAGTGGATTCAGGTACGATGATTCTAACTGAAATAAGTCACACAGAAAAAGAAACATCATAAGATATCACTAATACACGGAATGGAAACTTGGCTACACAGGAACTGAATTCCAAACAGAACTGGGTCTCAAATTTAGAAAACCAACTTATGCTTGCTTAAGGGGAAAGGTGAGTTGGGGTGCTGCATAAAACCAGAGATTGAAATGAGCACAGATAAAGTTCCTTAAGCCAAATATAGAATAGACAAGAGCTACTCCTTGCTCAACGAAATGGACTCAACACCGCATATTAAACGCCTAAGAATGTACCTGACTAGTAAGTATCTTAAAACCTATGGATTGCTATGTCTCCGAAAGAGAATCAAGCATGTGTACAGGGGCATAAACGCAGCAGTGATAGGATTGGAGAGGTTCGGTGAGCAAATGAAGACCCTTTGAAGTCATATTGCATGGTACCCATTCCACGGGTTTCAACTACCCAGGTTTTAGGTATTCTTCCTTCAGCTAAAACATGCATGTGGAACCCAAGTATGATCAACCATGTGAACGGGAGACGTGTTCAAATATGTCTCAGTTCTCCTCCCCTGGTACTCGGGTGCAACATTCCAGACGCTTTACTAACACTCTCCCCACTTGGAAAGTCAGCGCCTTTAACCTCCTGTTTGGCCCAGTTTGCAATTTCTGCGGAAGATGAACAGGAATAGCGAGAACCAATGAGAGGCTAGCTGGAGGTGTCTGGACGGGCAAATTTAACTCTCATTTCCCACCAGGAAGAGGAAATAACCAAAGGCTCAGCGTGCCGTGCCGGAACCAGATTAGGGCCTGAAGCCATCCTGCGGTGTTGCGGCCAGCTCAAAAGAAAGCGAGTTGAAGAAAGGAGCTCAGGGGCACTGTAATTCACAAACATGCAGAGTTATAAATGACAGCTATCGTCCAAAAATAGACTGAAGTAAGGCTGCCAAGAGGACTTGAAAGCGGGGCAGAATTGCAGGAAACCGATTTCAGGAGGTAGACTGGAATTGCATTGAAAGCATAGGAAAAGAGGCAGAACGTCCACAATGATGCACTTGGCCAAAAAGGGCGTATGCGTTTTTTCCTGAATATATTCAGGAAAAAACGCATACGCCCTTTTTGGCCAACCAAGCAAGCTTGCAAAGGAAATCTGCACTACAATGAAGTCTCACTTCCCCCCGGTCAAAAGGGCCATCTGAAAAATGTGTAAAATCCAGAAAGGCAGGACAGGCCATGGAGAACTGGGAGCCTTGTTATGCTGAAGGGCGGGATGTAAATTGACAACAAACACTCGGAAGAAGTGTATGGTGTTTCCTGAAACATATAAAAAACAAAGCAACAGAGCCTAGGGCACTTCCACTTATGGTCCTATACCTTAGGGAATTTAAAATCAAAAAGACACAGCCACCCCAAAGTTTGGGACGCCTCTGTTTACAAGAACCTCGTTTACAGTAGAAGTTCAACATCGCAGAAAGTGAAAAATGGATAAAAAAGTTGTGGTACTTACGTACAATGCAGTATCACTCAGCAATGAAAAGTATGTCATCAGGCCCGTAGCAGCATAATGAGTGGATTCAGGTACGATGATTCTAACTGAAATAAGTCACACAGAAAAAGAAACATCATAAGATATCACTAATACACGGAATGTAAACTTGGCTACACAGGAACTGAATTACAGAACAGAACAGGGTCTCAAATTTAGAAAACCAACTTATGCTTGCTTAAGGGTAAAGGTGAGTTGGGGTGCTGCATAAAACCAGAGATTGAAATGAGCACAGATAAAGTTCCTTAAGCCAAATATGGAATAGACAAGAGCTACTCCTTGCTCAACGAAATGGACTCAACACCGCATATTAAACGCCTAAGAATGTACCTGACTAGTAAGTATCTTAAAACCTATGGATTGCTATGTCTCCGAAAGAGAATCAAGCATGTGTACAGGGGCATAAACGCAGCAGTGATAGGATTGGAGAGGTTCGGTGAGCAAATGAAGACCCTTTGAAGTCATATTGCATGGTACCCATTCCACGGGTTTCAACTACCCAGGTTTAAGGTATTCTTCCTTCAGCTAAAACATGCATGTGGAACCTAGAGTATGATCAACCATGTGATCGGGAGACGTGTTCAAATATGTCTCAGTTTTCGTACCCTGGTACTCGGGTGCAACATTCCAGATGCTTTACTAACACTCTCCCCACTTGGAGAGTCGGTCCCTTTAACCTCCTGTTTGGCCCAGTTTGCAATTTCTCTGGAAGATGAACAGGAATAGCGAGAACCAATGATAGACTAGCTGGAGGTGTCTGGATGGGCAAATTTAACTCTCATTTCCCACCAGGAAGAGGAATTAACCAAAGGCTCAGCGTGCCGTGCCAGAACCAGATTAGGGCCTGAAGACATCCTGCGGTGTTGCGGCCAGGTCACAAGAAAGCGAGTTGAAGAAAGGAGCTCAGGGGCACTGTAATTCACAAACCTGCAGAGTTATAAATGACAGCTATTGTCCAAAAATAGACTGAAGTAAGGCTGCCAAGAGGACTTGAAAGCGGGGCAGAATTGCAGGAAACCGATTTCAGGAGGTAGACTGGAATTGCATTGCAAGCATAGGAAAAGAGGCAGAACGTCCACAATGATGCACTTGGCCAAAAAGTGCCTATGCGTTTTTTCCTGAATATATTCAGGAAAAAACGCATAGGCCCTTTTTGGCCAACCAAGCAAGCTTGCAAAGGAAATCTGCACTACAATGAAGTCTCACTTCCCCCCGGTCAAAAGGGCCATCTGAAAAAAGTGTAAAATCCAGAAAGGCAACAGGCCATTGAGAACTGGGAGCCTTGTTATGCTGATGGGCGGGATGTAAATTGCCAACAGACACTTGGGAGAAGTGTATGGTGTTTCCTGAAACATCTAAAAAACAAAGCAACAGAGCCTAGGGCACTTCCACTTATGGTCCTATAGCTTAGGGAAATTAAAATCAAAAAGACACAGCCACCCCAAAGTTTCGAACGGCTCTGTTTACAAGAACCTCATTTACAGTACAAGTTCAACATCGCAGAAAGTGAAAAATGGATAAAGAACTTGTGGTACTTACGTACAATGCAGTATCACTCAGCAGAGAAATCTATGTCATCAGGCCCTTAGCAGCACAATGAGTGGATTCAGGTATGATGATTCTAACTGAAATACGTCACACAGAAAAAGAAACATCATAAGATATCACTAATACACGGAATGGAAACTTGGCTACACAGGAACTGAATTACAGAACAGAACAGGGTCTCAAATTTAGAAAAACAACTTATGCTTGCTTAAGGGTAAAGGTGAGTTGGGGTGCTGCATAAAACCAGAGATTGAAATGAGCACAGATAAAGTTCCTTAAGCCAAATATGGAATAGACAAGAGCTACTCCTTGCTCAACGAAATGGACTCAACACCGCATATTAAACGCCTAAGAATGTACCTGACTTGTAAGTATCTTAAAACCTATGGATTGCTATGTCTCCGAAAGAGAATCAAGCATGTGTACAGGGGCATAAACGCAGCAGTGATAGGATTGGAGAGGTTCGGTGAGCAAATGAAGACCCTTTGAAGTCATATTGCATGGTACCCATTCCACGGGTTTCAACTACCAAGGTTTAAGATATTCTTCCTTCAGCTAAAACATGTATGTGGATCCTAGAGTATGATCAACCATGTGATCGGGAGACGTGTTCAAATATGTCTCAGTTTTCCTCCCCTGGTACTCGGGTGCAACATTCCAGACGCTTTACTAACACTCTCCCCACTTGGAGAGTCAGCGCCTTTAACCTCCTTTTTGGCCCAGTTTGCAATTTCTGCGGAAGATGAACAGGAACAGCGAGAACCAATGAGAGACTAGCTGGAGGTGTCTGGACGGGCAAATTTAACTCTCATTTCCCACCAGGAAGAGGAAATAACCAAAGGCTAAGCGTGCCGTGCCGGAACCAGATTAGGGCCTGAAGCCATCCTGCGGTGTTGCGGCCAGCTCACAAGAAAGCGAGTTGAAGAAAGGAGCTCAGGGGCACTGTAATTCACAAACCTGCAGAGTTATAAATGACAGCTATCGTCCAAAAATAGACTGAAGTAAGGCTGCCAAGAGGACTTGAAAGCAGGGCAGAATTGCAGGAAACCGATTTCAGGAGGTAGACTGGAATTGCATTGAAAGCATAGGAAAAGAGGCAGAACGTCCACAATGATGCACTTGGCCAAAAAGGGCGTATGCGTTTTTTCCTGAATATATTCAGGATAAAACGCATACGCCCTTTTTGGCCAACCAAGCAAACTTGCAAAGGAAATCTGCACTACAATGAAGTCTCACTTCCCCCCGGTCAAAAGGGCCATCTGAAAAAAGTGTAAAATCCAGAAAGGCAGGACAGGCCATGGAGAACTGGGAGCCTTGTTATGCTGATGGGTGGGATGTAAATTGCCAACAGACACTCGGGAGAAGTGTATGGTGTTTCCTGAAACATCTAAAAAACAAAGCAACAGAGCCTAGGGCACTTCCACTTATGGTCCTATAGCTTAGGGAAATTAAAATCAAAAAGACACAGCCACCCCAAAGTTTGGAACGGCTCTGTTTACAAGAACCTCGTTTACAGTACAAGTTCAACAGCTCAGAAAGTGAAAAATGGATAAAGAAGTTGTGGTATTCACTTACAAAGCAATATCACTCAGCAATGAAATCTATGTCATCAGGCCCGTAGCAGCATAATGAGTGGATTCAGGTACGATGATTCTAACTGAAATAAGTCACACAGAAAAAGAAACATCATAAGATATCACTAATACACGGAATGTAAACTTGGCTACACAGGAACTGCATTCCAAAACAGAACAGGGTCTCAAATTTAGAAAACCAACTTATGCTTGCTTAAGGGGAAAGGTGAGTTGGGGTGCTGCATAGAACCAGGATTGAAATGAGCACAGATAAAGTTCCTTAAGCCAAATATGGAATACACAAGAGCTACTCCTTGCTCAACGAAATGGACTTAACACCGCATATTAAACGCCTAAGAATGTACCTGACTAGTAAGTATCTTAAAACCTATGGATTGCTATGTCTCCGAAAGAGAATCAAACGTGTGTACAGGGGCATAAATGCAGCAGTGATAGGATTGGAGAGGTTCGGTGAGCAAATGAAGACCCTTTGAAGTCATATTGCATGGTACCCATTACATGGGTCTCAACTCTCCAGGTTTAAGGTATTCTTCCTTCAGCTAAAACATGCATGTGGAACCCAGAGTATGATCAACCATGTGAACGGGAGACGTGTTCAAATATGTCTCAGTTTTCCTCCCCTGGTACTCGGGTGCAACATTCCAGACGCTTTACTAACACTCTCCCCACTTGGAGAGTCAGCGCCTTTAACCTCCTGTTTGGCACAGTTTGCAATTTCTGCGGAAGATGAACAGGAATAGCGAGAACCAATGAGAGGCTAGCTGGAGGTGTCTGGACGGGCAAATTTAACTCTCATTTCTCACCAGGAAGAGAAATTAACCAAAGGCTCAGCATGCCGGGCCGGAACCAGATTAGGGCCTGAAGCCATCCTGCGGTGTTGCGGCCAGCTCAAAAGAAAGCGAGTTGAAGAAAGGAGCTCAGGGGCACTGTAATTCACAAACCTGCAGAGTTATAAATGACAGCTATCGTCCAAAAATAGACTGAAGTAAGGCTGCCAAGAGGACTTGAAAGCGGGGCAGAATTGCAGGAAACCGATTTCAGGAGGTAGACTGGAATTGCATTGAAAGCATAGGAAAAGAGGCAGAACGTCCACAATGATGCACTTGGCCAAAAAGGGCGTATGCGTTTTTTCCTGAATATATTCAGGAAAAAACGCATACGCCCTTTTTGGCCAACCAAGCAAGCTTGCAAAGGAAATCTGCACTACAATGAACTCTCACTTCCCCCCGGTCAAAAGGGCCATCTGAAAAAAGTGTAAAATCCAGAAAGGCAGGACAGGCCATGGAGAACTGGGAGCCTTGTTATGCTGATGGGCGGGATGTAAATTGCCAACAGACACTCGGGAGAAGTGTATGGTGTTTCCTGAAACATCTAAAAAACAAAGCAACAGAGCCTAGGGCACTTCCACTTATGGTCCTATAGCTTAGGGAAATTAAAATCAAAAAGACACAGCCACCCCAAAGTTTGGAACGGCTCTGTTTACAAGAACCTCGTTTTCAGTACAAGTTCAACAGCTCAGAAAGTGAAAAATGGATAAAGAAGTTGCGGTATTTACTTACAAAGCAATATCACTCAGCAATGAAATCTATCTCACCAGGCCCTTAGCAGCACAATGACTGGATTCAGGTATGATAATTCTAACTGAAATAAGTCACACAGAAAAAGAAACATCATAAGATATCAGTAATACACGGAATATAAACTTGGCTACACAGGAACTGAATTACAGAACAGAACAGGGACTGAAATTTAGAAAACCAACTTATGCTTGCTTAAGGTTAAAGGTGAGTAGGGGTGCTGCATAAAAGCAGAGATTGAAATGAGCTCAGATAAAGTTCCTTAAGCCAAATATGGAATACACAAGAGCTACTCCTTGCTCAACGAAATGGACTCAACACCCCATATTAAACGCCTAAGAATGTACCTGACTAGTAAGTATCTTAAAACCTATGGATTGCTATGTCTCCAAAAGAGAATCAAGCGTGTGTACAGGGGCATAAACGCAGCAGTGATAGGATTGCAGAGGTTCGGTGAGCAAATGAAGACCGTTTGAAGTCATACTGCATGGTACCCATTCCACGGATCTCAACTCTCCAGGTTTAAGGTATTCTTCCTTCAGCTAAAACATGCATGTGGAACCCAGAGTATGATCAACCGTGTGAACGGGAGACGTGTTCAAATATGTCTCAGTTTTCCTCCCCTGGTACTCGGGTGCAACATTCCAGACGCTTTACTAACACTCTCCCCACTTGGAGAGTCAGTCCCTTTAACCTCCTGTTTGGCCCAGTTTGCAATTTCTGCGGAAGATGAACAGGAATAGTGAGAACCAATGAGAGACTAGCTGGAGGTGTCTGAACGGGCAAATTTAACTCTCATTTCCCACCAGGAAGAGGAAATAACCAAAGGCTCAGCGTGCCGTGCCAGAACCAGATTAGGGCCTGAAGCCATCCTGCGGTGTTGCGGCCAGCTCACAAGAAAGCCAGTTGAAGAAAGGAGCTCAGGGACACTGTAATTCACAAACCTGCAGAGTTATAAATAACAGCTATCGTCCAAAAATAGACTGAAGTAAGGCTGCCAAGAGGACTTGAAAGCGGGGCAGAATTGCAGGAAACCGATTTCAGGAGGTAGACTGGAATTGCATTGAAAGCATAGGAAAAGAGGCAGAACGTCCACAATGATGCACTTGGCCAAAAAGGGCGTATGCGTTTTTTCCTGAATATATTCAGGAAAAAACGCATACGCCCTTTTTGGCCAACCAAGCAAGCTTGCAAAGGAAATCTGCACTACAATGAAGTCTCACTTCCCCCCGGTCAAAAGGGCCATCTGAAAAAAGTGTAAAATCCAGAAAGGCAACAGGCCATTGAGAACTGGGAGCCTTGTTATGCTGATGGGCGGGATGTAAATTGCCAGCAGACACTTGGGAGAAGTGTATGGTGTTTCCTGAAACATCTAAAAAACAAAGCAACAGAGCCTAGGGCACTTCCACTTATGGTCCTATAGCTTAGGGAAATTAAAATCAAAAAGACACAGCCACCCCAAAGTTTGGAACGGCTCTGTTTACAAGAACCTCGTTTACAGTACAAGTTCAACATCGCAGAAAGTGAAAAATGGATAAAGAAGTTGTGGTATTTACTTACAAAGCAATATCACTCAGCAATGAAATCTGTGTCATCAGGCCCTTAGCAGCACAATGAGTGGATTCAGGTATGATGATTCTAACTGAAATAAGTCACACAGAAAAAGAAACATCATAAGATATCAGTAATATACGGAATGTAAACTTGGCTACACAGGAACTGAATTACAGAACAGAACAGGGACTCAAATTTAGAAAACCAACTTATGCTTGCTTAAGGGTAAAGGTGAGTAGGGGTGCTGCATAAAACCAGAGATTGAAATGAGCACAGATAAAGTTCCTTAAGCCAAATATGGAATACACAAGAGCTACTCCTTGCTCAACGAAATGGACTCAACACCCCATATTAAACGCCTAAGAATGTACCTGACTAGTAAGTATCTTAAAACCTATGGATTGCTATGTCTCCGAAAGAGAATAAAGCATGTGTACAGGGGCATAAACACAGCAGTGATAGGATTGCAGAGGTTCGGTGAGCAAATGAAGACCCTTTGAAGTCATATTGCATGGTACCCATTCCACGGGTTTCAACTACCCAGGTTTAAGGTATTCTTCCTTCAGCTAAAACATGTATGTGGAACCCAGAGTATGGTCAACCATGTGAACGGGAGACGTGTTCAAATATGTCTCAGTTTTCGTACCCTGGTACTCGGGTGCAACATTCCAGACGCTTTACTAACAGTCTCCCGACTTGGAGAGTCAGTCCCTTTAACCTCCTGTTTGGCCCAGTTTGCAATTTCTGCGGAAGATGAACAGGAATAGCGAGAACCAATGAGAGACTAGCTGGAGGTGTCTGGACGGGCAAATTTAACTCTCATTTCCCACCAGGAAGAGGAATTAACCAAAGGCTCAGCGTGCCGAGCCGGAACCAGATTAGGGCCTGAAGCCATCCTGCGGTGTTGCGGCCAGCTCAAAAGAAAGTGAGTTGAAAAAAGGAGCTCAGGGTCTCTGTAATTCACAAACCTGGAGAGTTATAAATGACAGCTATCGTCCAAAAATAGACTGAAGTAAGGCTGCCAAGAGGACTTGAAATCGGGGCAGAATTGCAGGAAACCGATTTCAGGAGGTAGACTGGAATTGCATTGAAAGCATAGGAAAAGAGGCAGAACGTCCACAATGATGCACTTGGCCAAAAAGGGCATATGCGTTTTTTCCTGAATATATTCAGGAAAAAACGCATACGCCCTTTTTGGCCAACCAAGCAAGCTTGCAAAGGAAATCTGCACTACAATGAAGTCTCACTTCCCCCCGGTCAAAAGGGCCATCTGAAAAAAGTGTAAAATCCAGAAAGTCAGGACAGGCCATGGAGAACTGGGAGCCTTGTTATGCTGATGGGCGGGATGTAAATTGCCAACAGACACTCGGGAGAAGTGTATGGTGTTTCCTGAAACATCTAAAAAACAAAGCAACAGAGCCTAGGGCACTTCCACTTATGGTCCTATAGCTTAGGGAAATTAAAATCAAAAAGACACAGCCACCCCAAAGTTTGGGACGCCTCTGTTTACAAGAACCTCCTTTACCGTACAAGTTCAATATCACAGAAAGTGAAAAAGGGATAAAGAACTTGTGGTACTTACGTACAATGCAGTATCACTCAGCAATGAAATCTATGTCATCAGGCCCGTAGCAGCATAATGAGTGGATTCAGGTACGATGATTCTAACTGAAATAAGTCACACAGAAAAAGAAACATCATAAGATATCAGTAATACACGGAATGTAAACTTGGCTACACAGGAACTGAATTCCAAAACAGAACAGGGTCTCAAATTTAGAAAACCAACTTATGCTTGCTTAAGGGGAAAGGTGAGTTGTGGTGCTGCATAAAACCAGAGATTGAAATGAGCACAGATAAAGTTCCTTAAGCCAAATATGGAATAGACAAGAGCTACTCCTTGCTCAACGAAATGGACCCAACACCCCATATTAAATGCCTAAGAATGTACCTGACTAGTAAGTACCTTAAAACCTATGGATTGCTATGTCTCCAAAAGAGAATCAAGCGTGTGTACAGGGGCATAAACGCAGCAGTGATAGGATTGGAGAGGTTCGGTGAGCAAATGAAGACCCTTTGAAGACATATTGCATGGTACCCATTCCACGGGTCTCAACTCTCCAGGTTTAAGGTATTCTTCCTTCAGCTAAAACATTCATGTGGAACCCAGAGTATGATCAACCGTGTGAACGGGAGACGTGTTCAAATATGTCTCAGTTTTCCTCCCCTGGTACTCGGGTGCAACATTCCAGACGCTTTACTAACACTCTCCCCACTTGGAGAGTCAGCGCCTTTAACCTCCTGTTTGGCCCAGTTTGCAATTTCTGCGGAAGATGAACAGTAATAGCGAGAACCAATGAGAGACTACCTAGAGGTGTCTGGACGGGCAAATTTAACTCTCATTTCCCACCAGGAAGAGGAATTAACCAAAGGCTCAGCGTGCCGTGCCGGAACCAGATTAGGGCCTGAAGCCATCCTGCGGAGTTGCGGCCAGCTCACAAGAAAGCGAGTTGAAGAAAGGAGCTCAGGGGCACTGTAATTCACAAACCTGCAGAGTTATAAATGACAGCTATCGTCCAAAAATAGACTGAAGTAAGGCTGCCAAGAGGACTTGAAAGCGGGGCAGAATTGCAGGAAACCGATTTCAGGAGGTAGACTGGAATTGCATTGAAAGCATAGGAAAAGAGACAGAACGTCCACAATGATGCACTTGGCCAAAAAGGGCGTATGCATTTTTTCCTGAATATATTCAGGAAAAAACGCATACGCCCTTTTTGGCCAACCAAGCAAGCTTGCAAAGGAAATCTGCACTACAATGAAGTCTCACTTCCCCCCGGTCAAAAGGGCCATCTGAAAAAAGTGTAAAATCCAGAAAGGCAGGACAGGCCATGGAGAACTGGGAGCCTTGTTATGCTGATGGGCGGGATGTAAATTGCCAACAACCACTCGGGAGAAGTGTATGGTGTTTCCTGAAACATCTAAAAAACAAAGCAACAGAGCCTAGGGCACTTCCACTTATGGTCCTATAGCTTAGGGAAATTAAAATCAAAAAGACACAGCCACCCCAAAGTTTGGAACGGCTCTGTTTACAAGAACCTCGTTTTCAGTACAAGTTCAACAGCTCAGAAAGTGAAAAATGGATAAAGAAGTTGCGGTATTTACTTACAAAGCAATATCACTCAGCAATGAAATCTATCTCACCAGGCTCTTAGCAGCACAATGACTGGATTCAGGTATGATAATTCTAACTGAAATAAGTCACACAGAAAAAGAAACATCATAAGATATCAGTAATACACGGAATGTAAACTTGGCTACACAGGAAATGAATTACAGAACAGAACAGGGACTCAAATTTAGAAAACCAACTTATGCTTGCTTAAGGGTAAAGGTGAGTAGGGGTGCTGCATAAAACCAGAGATTGAAATGAGCACAGATAAAGTTCCTTAAGCCAAATATGGAATAGACAAGAGCTACTCCTTGCTCAACGAAATGGACTCAACACCGCATATTAAACGCCTAAGAATGTACCTGACTAGTAAGTATCTTAAAACCTATGGATTGCTATGTCTCCGAAAGAGAATAAAGCATGTGTACAGGGGCATAAACGCAGCAGTGATAGGATTGCAGAGGTTCGGTGAGCAAATGAAGACCCTTTGAATTCATATTGCATGGTACCCATTCCACGGGTTTCAACTACCCAGGTTTAAGGTATTCTTCCTTCAGCTAAAACATGCATGTGGAACCCAGAGTATGATCAACCGTGTGAACGGGAGACGTGTTCAAATATGTCTCAGTTTTCGTACCCTGGTACTCGGGTGCAACATTCCAGACGCTTTACTAACAGTCTCCCGACTTGGAGAGTCAGTCCCTTTAACCTCCTGTTTGGCCCAGTTTGCAATTTCTGCGGAAGATGAACAGGAATAGCGAGAACCAATGAGAGACTAGCTGGAGGTGTCTGGACGGGCAAATTTAACTCTCATTTCCCACCAGGAAGAGGAATTAACCAAAGGCTCAGCGTGCCGAGCCGGAACCAGATTAGGGCCTGAAGCCATCCTGCGGTGTTGCGGCCAGCTCAAAAGAAAGCGAGTTGAAGAAAGGAGCTCAGGGTCTCTGTAATTCACAAACCTGCAGAGTTATAAATGACAGCTATCGTCCAAAAATAGACTGAAGTAAGGCTGCCAAGAGGACTTGAAAGCGGGGCAGAATTGCAGGAAACCGATTTCAGGAGGTAGACTGGAATTGCATTGAAAGCATAGGAAAAGAGGCAGAACGTCCACAATGATGCACTTGGCCAAAAAGGGCGTATGCGTTTTTTCCTGAATATATTCAGGAAAAAACGCATACGCCCTTTTTGGCCAACCAAGCAAGCTTGCAAAGGAAATCTGCACTACAATGAAGTCTCACTTCCCCCCGGTCAAAAGGGCCATCTGAAAAAAGTGTAAAATCCAGAAAGTCAGGACAGGCCATGGAGAACTGGGAGCCTTGTTATGCTGATGGGCGGGATGTAAATTGCCAACAACCACTCGGGAGAAGTGTATGGTGTTTCCTGAAACATCTAAAAAACAAAGCAACAGAGCCTAGGGCACTTCCACTTATGGTCCTATAGCTTAGGGAAATTAAAATCAAAAAGACACAGCCACCCCAAAGTTTGGGACGCCTCTGTTTACAAGAACCTCCTTTACCGTACAAGTTCAATATCACAGAAAGTGAAAAATGGATAAAGAACTTGTGGTACTTACGTACAATGCAGTATCACTCAGCAATGAAATCTATGTCATCAGGCCCGTAGCAGCATAATGAGTGGATTCAGGTACGATGATTCTAACTGAAATAAGTCACACAGAAAAAGAAACATCATAAGATATCACTAATACACGGAATGTAAACTTGGCTACACAGGAACTGAATTCCAAAACAGAACAGGGTCTCAAATTTAGAAAACAAACTTATGCTTGCTTAAGGGGAAAGGTGAGTTGTGGTGCTGCATAAAACCAGAGATTGAAATGAGCACAGATAAAGTTCCTTAAGCCAAATATGGAATAGACAAGAGCTACTCCTTGCTCAACGAAATGGACTCAACACCCCATATTAAATGCCTAAGAATGTACCTGACTAGTAAGTATCTTAAAACCTATGGATTGCTATGTCTCCAAAAGAGAATCAAGCGTGTGTACAGGGGCATAAACGCAGCAGTGATAGGATTGGAGAGGTTCGGTGAGCAAATGAAGACCCTTTGAAGACATATTGCATGGTACCCATTCCACGGGTCTCAACTCTCCAGGTTTAAGGTATTCTTCCTTCAGCTAAAACATGCATGTGGAACCCAGAGTATGATCAACCGTGTGAACGGGAGACGTGTTCAAATATGTCTCAGTTTTCCTCCCCTGGTACTCGGGTGCAACATTCCAGACGCTTTACTAACACTCTCCCCATTGGAGAGTCAGCGCCTTTAACCTCCTGTTTGGCCCAGTTTGCAATTTCTGCGGAAGATGAACAGTAATAGCGAGAACCAATGAGAGACTACCTGGAGGTGTCTGGACGGGCAAATTTAACTCTCATTTCCCACCAGGAAGAGGAATTAACCAAAGGCTCAGCGTGCCGTGCTGGAACCAGATTAGGGCCTGAAGCCATCCTGCGGAGTTGCGGGCAGCTCACAAGAAAACGAGTTGAAGAAAGGAGCTCAGGGGCACTGTAATTCACAAACCTGCAGAGTTATAAATGACAGCTATCGTCCAAAAATAGACTGAAGTAAGGCTGCCAAAAGGACTTGAAAGCGGGGCAGAATTGCAGGAAACCGATTTCAGGAGGTAGACTGGAATTGCATTGAAAGCATAGGAAAAGAGACAGAACGTCCACAATGATGCACTTGGCCAAAAAGGGCGTATGCGTTTTTTCCTGAATATATTCAGGAAAAAACGCATACGCCCTTTTTGGCCAACCAAGCAAGCTTGCAAAGGAAATCTGCACTACAATGAAGTCTCACTTCCCCCCGGTCAAAAGGGCCATCTGAAAAAAGTGTAAAATCCAGAAAGGCAGGACAGGCCATGGAGAACTGGGAGCCTTGTTATGCTGATGGGCGGGATGTAAATTGCCAACAACCACTCGGGAGAAGTGTATGGTGTTTCCTGAAACATCTAAAAAACAAAGCAACAGAGCCTAGGGCACTTCCACTTATGGTCCTATAGCTTAGGGAAATTAAAATCAAAAAGACACAACCACCCCAAAGTTTGGGACGCCTCTGTTTACAAGAACCTCCTTTACCATACAAGTTCAATATCACAGAAAGTGAAAAATGGATAAAGAACTTGTGGTACTTACGTACAATGCAGTATCACTCAGCAATGAAATCTATGTCATCAGGCCCGTAGCAGCATAATGAGTGGATTCAGGTACGATGATTCTAAATGAAATAAGTCACACAGAAAAAGAAACATCATAAGATATCACTAATACACGGAATGTAAACTTGGCTACACAGGAACTGAATTCCAAAACAGAACAGGGTCTCAAATTTAGAAAACCAACTTATGCTTGCTTAAGGGGAAAGGTGAGTTGGGGTGCTGCATAAAAGCAGAGATTGAAATGAGCACAGATAAAGTTCCTTAAGCCAAATATGGAATAGACAAGAGCTACTCCTTGCTCAACGAAATGGACTCAACACCCCATATTAAATGCCTAAGAATGTACCTGACTAGTAAGTATCTTAAAACCTATGGATTGCTATGTCTCCAAAAGAGAATCAAGCGTGTGTAAAGGGGCATAAACGCAGCAGTGATAGGATTGGAGAGGTTCGGTGAGCAAATGAAGACCCTTTGAAGACATATTGCATGGTACCCATTCCACGGGTCTCAACTCTCCAGGTTTAAGGTATTCTTCCTTCAGCTAAAACATGCATGTGGAACCCAGAGTATGATCAACCATGTGATCGGGAGACGTGTTCAAATATGTCTCAGTTTTCGTACCCTGGTACTCGGGTGCAACATTCCAGACGCTTTACTAACACTCTCCCCACTTGGAGAGTCAGTCCCTTTAACCTCCTGTTCGGCCCAGTTTGCAATTTCTGCGGAAGATGAACAGGAATAGCGAGAACCAATGAGAGACTAGCTGGAGGTGTCTGGATGGGCAAATTTAACTCTCATTTCCCACCAGGAAGAGGAATTAACCAAAGGCTCAGTGTGCCGTGCCAGAACCAGATTAGATCCTGAAGACATCCTGCGGTGTTGCGGCCAGCTCAAAAGAAAGCGAGTTGAAGAAAGGAGCTCAGGGTCTCTGTAATTCACAAACCTGCAGAGTTATAAATGACAGCTATCGTCCAAAAATAGACTGAAGTAAGGCTGCCAAGAGGATTTGAAAGCGGGGCAAAATTGCAGGAAACCGATTTCAGGAGGTAGACTGGAATTGCATTGAAAGCATAGGAAAAGAGGCAGAACGTCCACAATGATGCACTTGGCCAAAAAGGGCGTATGCGTTTCTTCCTGAATATATTCAGGAAAAAACGCATACGCCCTTTTTGGCCAACCAAGCAAGCTTGCAAAGGAAATCTGCACTACAATGAAGTCTCACTTCCCCCCGGTCAAAAGGGCCATCTGAAAAAAGTGTAAAATCCAGAAAGGCAGGACAGGCCATGGAGAACTGGGAGCCTTGTTATGCTGATGGGCGGGATGTAAATTGCCAACAACCACTCGGGAGAAGTGTATGGTGTTTCCTGAAACATCTAAAAAACAAAGCAACAGAGCCTAGGGCACTTCCACTTATGGTCCTATAGCTTAGGGAAATTAAAATCAAAAAGACACAACCACCCCAAAGTTTGGGACGCCTCTGTTTACAAGAACCTCCTTTACCATACAAGTTCAATATCACAGAAAGTGAAAAATGGATAAAGAACTTGTGGTACTTACGTACAATGCAGTATCACTCAGCAATGAAATCTATGTCATCAGGCCCGTAGCAGCATAATGAGTGGATTCAGGTACGATGATTCTAAATGAAATAAGTCACACAGAAAAAGAAACATCATAAGATATCACTAATACACGGAATGTAAACTTGGCTACACAGGAACTGTATTACAGAACAGAACAGGGTCTCAAATTTAGAAAACCAACTTATGCTTGCTTAAGGGGAAAGGTGAGTTGGGGTGCTGCATAAAACCAGAGATTGAAATGAGCACAGATAAAGTTCCTTAAGCCAAATATGGAATAGACAAGAGCTACTCCTTGCTCAACGAAATGGACTCAACACCCCATATTAAATGCCTAAGAATGTACCTGACTAGTAAGTATCTTAAAACCTATGGATTGCTATGTCTCCAAAAGAGAATCAAGCGTGTGTAAAGGGGCATAAACGCAGCAGTGATAGGATTGGAGAGGTTCGGTGAGCAAATGAAGACCCTTTGAAGACATATTGCATGGTACCCATTCCACGGGTCTCAACTCTCCAGGTTTAAGGTATTCTTCCTTCAGCTAAAACATGCATGTGGAACCCAGAGTATGATCAACCATGTGATCGGGAGACGTGTTCAAATATGTCTCAGTTTTCGTACCCTGGTACTCGGGTGCAACATTCCAGACGCTTTACTAACACTCTCCCCACTTGGAGAGTCAGTCCCTTTAACCTCCTGTTCGGCCCAGTTTGCAATTTCTGCGGAAGATGAACAGGAATAGCGAGAACCAATGAGAGACTAGCTGGAGGTGTCTGGATGGGCAAATTTAACTCTCATTTCCCACCAGGAAGAGGAATTAACCAAAGGCTCAGTGTGCCGTGCCAGAACCAGATTAGATCCTGAAGACATCCTGCGGTGTTGCGGCCAGCTCAAAAGAAAGCGAGTTGAAGAAAGGAGCTCAGGGTCTCTGTAATTCACAAACCTGCAGAGTTATAAATGACAGCTATCGTCCAAAAATAGACTGAAGTAAGGCTGCCAAGAGGATTTGAAAGCGGGGCAAAATTGCAGGAAACCGATTTCAGGAGGTAGACTGGAATTGCATTGAAAGCATAGGAAAAGAGGCAGAACGTCCACAATGATGCACTTGGCCAAAAAGGGCGTATGCGTTTCTTCCTGAATATATTCAGGAAAAAACGCATACGCCCTTTTTGGCCAACCAAGCAAGCTTGCAAAGGAAATCTGCACTACAATGAAGTCTCACTTCCCCCCGGTCAAAAGGGCCATCTGAAAAAAGTGTAAAATCCAGAAAGGCAGGACAGGCCATGGAGAACTGGGAGCCTTGTTATGCTGATGGGCGGGATGTAAATTGCCAACAACCACTCGGGAGAAGTGTATGGTGTTTCCTGAAACATCTAAAAAACAAAGCAACAGAGCCTAGGGCACTTCCACTTATGGTCCTATAGCTTAGGGAAATTAAAATCAAAAAGACACAGCCACCCCAAAGTTTGGAACGGCTCTGTTTACAAGAACCTCGTTTACAGTACAAGTTCAACATCGCAGAAAGTGAAAAATGGATAAAGAAGTTGTGGTATTTACTTACAAAGCAATATCACTCAGCAATGAAATCTGTGTCATCAGGCCCTTAGCAGCACAATGAGTGGATTCAGGTATGATGATTCTAACTGAAATAAGTCACGCAGAAAAAGAAACATCATAAGATATCACTAATACACGGAATGTAAACTTGGCTACACAGGAACTGAATTACAGAACAGAACAGGGTCTCAAATTTAGAAAACCAACTTATGCTTGCTTAAGGGGAAAGGTGAGTTGGGGTGCTGCATAAAACCAGAGATTGAAATGAGCACAGATAAAGTTCCTTAAGCCAAATATGGAATAGACAAGAGCTACTCCTTGCTCAACGAAATGGACTCAACACCGCATATTAAACGCCTAAGAATGTACCTGACTAGTAAGTATCTTAAAACCTATGGATTGCTATGTCTCCGAAAGAGAATCAAGCGTGTGTACAGGGGCATAAACGCAGCAGTGATAGGATTGGAGAGGTTTGGTGAGCAAATGAAGACCCTTTGAAGTCATATTGCATGGTACCCATTCCACGGGTCTCAACTACCCAGGTTTAAGGTATTCTTCCTTCAGCTAAAACATGCATGTGGAACCTAGAGTATGATCAACCGTGTGATCGGGAGACGTGTTCAAATATCTCTCAGTTTTCGTACCCTGGTACTCGGATGCAACATTCCAGACGCTTTACTAACTCTCTCCCCACTTGGAGAGTCAGCACCTTTAACCTCCTGTTTGGCCCCGTTTGCAATTTCAGCGGAAGATGAACAGGAATAGGGAGAACCAATGAGAGACTAGCTGGAGGTGTCTGGACGGGCAAATTTAACTCTCATTTCCCACCAGAAAGAGGAAATAACCAAAGGATCAGCATGCCGTGCCGGAACCAGATTAGGGCCTGAAGCCATCCAGCGGTGTTGCAGCCAGCTCACAGGAAAACGAGTTGAAGAAAGGAGCTCAGGGGCACTGTAATTCACAAACCTGCAGAGTTATAAATGACAGCTATCGTCCAAAAATAGACTGAAGTAAGGCTGCCAAGAGGACTTGAAAGCGGGGCAGAATTGCAGGAAACCGATTTCAGGAGGTAGACTGGAATTGCATTGAAAGCATAGGAAAAGAGGCAGAACGTCCACAATGATGCACTTGGCCAAAAAGGGCGTATGCGTTTTTTCCTGAATATATTCAGGAAAAAACGCATACGCCCTTTTTGGCCAACCAAGCAAGCTTGCAAAGGAAATCTGCACTACAATGAAGTCTCACTTCCCCCCGGTCAAAAGGGCCATCTGAAAAAAGTGTAAAATCCAGAAAGGCAGGACAGGCCATGGAGAACTGGGAGCCTTGTTATGCTGATGGGCGGGATGTAAATTGCCAACAACCACTCGGGAGAAGTGTATGGTGTTTCCTGAAACATCTAAAAAACAAAGCAACAGAGCCTAGGGCACTTCCACTTATGGTCCTATAGCTTAGGGAAATTAAAATCAAAAAGACACAGCCACCCCAAAGTTTGGAACGGCTCTGTTTACAAGAACCTCGTTTACAGTACAAGTTCAACATCGCAGAAAGTGAAAAATGGATAAAGAAGTTGTGGTATTTACTTACAAAGCAATATCACTCAGCAATGAAATCTGTGTCATCAGGCCCTTAGCAGCACAATGAGTGGATTCAGGTATGATGATTCTAACTGAAATAAGTCACACAGAAAAAGAAACATCATAAGATATCAGTAATACACGGAATGTAAACTTGGCTACACAGGAACTGAATTACAGAACAGAACAGGGTCTCAAATTTAGAAAACCAACTTATGCTTGCTAAAGGGGAAAGGTGAGTTGGGGTGCTGCATGAAACCAGAGATTGAAATGAGCACAGATAAAGTTCCTTAAGCCAAATATGGAATAGACAAGAGCTACTCCTTGCTCAACGAAATGGACTCAACACCGCATATTAAACGCCTAAGAATGTACCTGACTAGTAAGTATCTTAAAACCTATGGATTGCTATGTCTCCGAAAGAGAATCAAGCATGTGTACAGGGGCATAAACGCAGCAGTGATAGGATTGGAGAGGTTCGGTGAGCAAATGAAGACCCTTTGAAGTCATATTGCATGGTACCCATTCCACGGGTTTCAACTACCCAGGTTTTAGGTATTCTTCCTTCAGCTAAAACATGCATGTGGAACCCAGAGTATGATCAACCATGTGATCGGGAGACGTGTTCAAATATGTCTCAGTTTTCATACCCTGGTACTCGGGTGCAACATTCCAGACGCTTTACTAACACTCTCCCGACTTGGAGAGTCAGTCCCTTTAACCTCCTGTTTGGCCCAGTTTGCAATTTCTGTGGAAGATGAACAGGAATAGCGAGAACCAATGAGAGACTAGCTGGAGGTGTCTGGACGGGCAAATTTAACTCTCATTTCCCACCAGGAAGAGGAATTAACCAAAGGCTCAGCGTGCCGTCCCGGAACCAGATTAGGGCCTGAAGCCATCCTGCGGTGTTGCGGCCAGCTCACAAGAAAGCGAGTTGAAGAAAGGAGCTCAGGGGCACTGTAATTCACAAACCTGCAGAGTTATAAATGACAGCTATCGTCCAAAAATAGACTGAAGTAAGGCTGCCAAGAGGACTTGAAAGCGGGGCAGAATTGCAGGAAACCGATTTCAGGAGGTAGACTGGAATTGCATTGAAAGCATAGGAAAAGAGGCAGAACGTCCACAATGATGCACTTGGCCTAAAAGGGCGTATGCGTTTTTTCCTGAATATATTCAGGAAAAAACGCATACGCCCTTTTTGGCCAACCAAGCAAGCTTGCAAAGGAAATCTGCACTACAATGAAGTCTCACTTCCCCCCTGTCAAAAGGGCCATCTGAAAAAAGTGTAAAATCCAGAAAGGCAGGACAGGCCATGGAGAACTGGGAGCCTTGTTATGCTGATGGGCGGGATGTAAATTGCCAACAACCACTCGGGAGAAGTGTATGGTGTTTCCTGAAACATCTAAAAAACAAAGCAACAGAGCCTAGGCCACTTCCACTTATGGTCCTATAGCTTAGGGAAATTAAAATCAAAAAGACACAGCCACCCCAAAGTTTGGAACGGCTCCGTTTACAAGAACCTCGTTTACCGTACAAGTTCAATATCACAGAAAGTGAAAAATGGATAAAGAACTTGAGGTACTTACGTACAATGCAGTATCACTCAGCAATGAAATCTATGTCATCAGGCCCTTAGCAGCATAATGAGTGGATTCAGGTACGATGATTCTAACTGAAATAAGTCACACAGAAAAAGAAACATCATAACATATCACTAATACACGGAATGTAAACTTGGCTACACAGGAACTGCATTCCAAAACAGAACAGGGTCTCAAATTTAGAAAACCAACTTATGCTTGCTTAAGGGGAAAGGTGAGTTGGGGTGCTGCATAAAACCAGAGATTGAAATGAGCACAGATAAAGTTCCTTAAGCCAAATATGGAATAGACAAGAGCTACTCCTTGCTCAATGAAATGGACTCAACACCCCATATTAAACGCCTAAGAATGTACCTGACTAGTAAGTATCTTAAAACCTATGGATTGCTATGTCTCCAAAAGAGAATCAAGCGTGTGTACAGGGGCATAAACGCAGCAGTGATAGGATTGGAGAGGTTCGGTGAGCAAATGAAGACCCTTTGAAGTCATATTGCATGGTACCCATTACACGGGTCTCAACTCTCCAGGTTTTAGGTATTCTTCCTTCAGCTAAAACATGCATGTGGAACCCAGAGTATGATCAACCATGTGAACGGGAGACGTGTTCAAATATGTCTCAGTTTTCCTCCCCTGGTACTCGGGTGCAACATTCCAGACGCTTTACTAACACTCTCCCGACTTGGAGAGTCAGTGCCTTTAACCTCCTGTTTGGCCCAGTTTGCAATTTCTGTGGAAGATGAACAGCAATAGCGAGAACCAATGAGAGGCTAGCTGGAGGTGTCTGAACGGACAAATTTAACTCTCATTTCCCACCAGGAAGAGGAATTAACCAAAGGCTCAGCGTGCCGGGCCGGAACCAGATTAGGGCCTGAAGCCATCCTGCGGTGTTGCGGCCAGGTCACAAGAAAGCGAGTTGAAGAAAGGAGCTCAGGGGCACTGTAATTCACAAACCTGCAGAGTTATAAATGACAGCTATCGTCCAAAAATAGACTGAAGTAAGGTTGCCAAGAGGACTTGAAAGCGGGGCAGAATTGCAGGAAACCGATTTCAGGAGGTAGACTGGAATTGCATTGAAAGCATAGGAAAAGAGGCAGAACGTCCACAATGATGCACTTGGCCAAAAGGGCGTATGCGTTTTTTCCTGAATATATTCAGGAAAAAACGCATACGCCCTTTTTGGCCAACCAAGCAAGCTTGCAAAGGAAATCTGCACTACAATGAAGTCTCACTTCCCCCCGGTCAAAAGGGCCATCTGAAAAAAGTGTAAAACCCAGAAAGGCAGGACAGCCCATGGAGAACTGGGAGCCTTGTTATGCTGATGGGCGGGATGTAAATTGCCAACAGACACTCGGGAGATGTGTATGGTGTTTCCTGAAACATCTAAAAAACAAAGCAACAGAGCCTAGGGCACTTCCACTTATGGTCCTATAGCTTAGGGAAATTAATATCAAAAAGACACAGCAACCCCAAAATTTGGGATGGCTCTTTTTACAGAAATCTCTTCTACGGCACAAGTTAAATATCCCATAGAGCAAATAATGGATAAAGAAGTTGCGGTACTTATGTACAACAGAATACCACTCAGCAATGAAATCTATGTCACCAGGCCCGTACCAGCATAATGAGTGCATTGAGGCACGATGATTCTAAGTGAAATAAGTCACACAGAAAAAGAAACATCATAAGGTATCACTAATACACGGAATGTGAACTTGGCTACACATGAACTGAATTACAAAACAGAACAGGGTCTCAAGTTTAGAAAACCAACTTATGCCTGCGTAAGGGGGAAGGTGAGTTGGGGTGCTGCATAAAAGCAGAGTTTGAAATTAGCACAGATACCGTTCCATAAGCCAAATATGTAATAGACAAGAGCTACCCCTTGCTCAACGAAATGGATTCAACAATGAGGTATCACCTCACACCTGGTAGAATAGGCATCATTGAAAATCTACAAACAAAAAATGCTGGAAAGGGTGTGGAGAAAAGGAACCCTCTTCCACTATTGTTGGGAATATAAATTGATACAGTCATTATGGAGAACAATATGGAATTTCTTAAGAAACTAACAATAGAATTACCATATGATACAGCAATCCCAGTACTGGACATATACCCAGACAAAACCATAAATCAAAAAGAGTCATTCACCGCAATGTTCATTGCATCACTATTTACAATATCGAGGTAATGGAAGCAACCTAAATGCCCACAGACAGACGAATGCATAAAGCTGTGGTACATATATAAAATGGAATATTACTAAGCCATAAAAAGGAATGAAATTGGGTCATTTGTAGAGACGTCGATGGATCTAGAGACTGTCATACAGAGTGAAGTAAGTCAGAAAGAGAAAAACAAATCTTGTATATTCATGCATATATGTGGAACCTAGAAAAACTGTACAGATTAACCATTTTGCAAGGCATAAATAGAGCAACAGATGTAGACAACAAACGTATGGACAACAAGGGGGGAAAGCTGTTGGGGGGGTGGTGGTGGGAGGAGTTGAGAGACTGGGATTGGCATGTATACATTTATATGTATAAAATAGATAACCAATAAGAACCTGCTGTATAAAAATATAAAATAAAATTCAAAATTAAAAAGAAATAAAATTTAAAAAATAAAACAGAAAAAACAATTATTCCCTGCACATACATGTATTTATATGAATAAATTATTTCCATGCTTATATCTGTAAATACAAAAAAGAGGAATAAAATCTACCTTGAACCAAAAACGAAAAAGAGAAAAAAAACACAGAACCCACCAGTTACACAGAGGAAAACCGTATCAGGGCACTTGCTCCAGTTGTAAACAATTCTGAAGTTGGTCAGTGGTGGGGAATCGTCTCCCATTCAGCCAGCAGCCCCCACGCAACAAGCGTCCTCATTGCAAAGCTGGGGCACCGTGCCGAGGCATCTGTGAGTAAACGTGAGCTGAGCCCCAGGCCAGTTGCTGCTGAACTATTCCCACCCGTCCCAGGTAAAACACCTGAATATATACAAGGACTTGAAAGCCTAGAGGAAGGGCCATAGAGCCACACGAGTGACAGCATGCCGGCCGACTTGGTGCCTGCAGGCCAGCCAGGATGGTCCTGGCCCTGGGTGCTCTTCTGGAAGATTTCCATTTCCCTGCCTGAGATACCCGTCCTGTCCCTGCCCCCACTGCTTTTTTCCTTCCTCACCTCTGCCCAGGGAGAAATTCCAGCAGCAGGTATGGGTGACACATCCTCTTCTTTAGCAGGTGGCAGCCTGGCAACTGCTGCAGAAAGTCCAGCAGAGCCCCACTCACACTGGGCCACCCACAAAGCCGTGGCCTCTCACTCCCTCCCACCAGCCCAGCCCCGAGACTGCTGACAGGGCAGAGAAAATGGCGTCAGGCACGGCTGCAGGGGCTCTTGCTGCCTGGAGTGGTATTTATATTGATCTCAACCCAGGCACACCTGGGGAGGGCTGGCCGGCACGGTAAGGCTGCCCAGGTCAGCCAATCATCACCCCTCAGGGGCTCACAGTTGCAGAAAATGGAACTTGCTGAACCGGCCAGGTCCAAGGAACAGGTGTGGGCTCCTGAGAGTCAGGATAGACAAGGGGCTGCAGCTTTGGCTTGTTTTCTAATCATTTTATCTGGCCCATGAGTGGGAGACAACTTCAAGAAAACCCTCTCCTAATGAGAGGAACCCAGGAGTCAGGGAGAGGAGGGGTGGGTGGTGGTTGGAGACAGAGGCCTGGTGCCCCGGGTGCAGTGGAAGTCTCTGGAAGACCAGGTGGAGGGAGGCCTCACGGAGTGATGCCCAGGGTCACAGACCTGTCGCAGCTGCTGTTTGTTAGTTCAAGTCCTGCTCTGAGGTGCTCTGTGTCAGCTCTGAGCGACAGGTGAGCTGGGGGTGCTCTGCAATGAGGGCTATGTGCACGGTTCCTGTGTGCCCAGCCCTGCCACGGTACCTGCAAGGGTAGCTCTGTATCCTGGGAGGGGCCTGACCACGAGAGCCCCGTGGGCTGGGGTGGGGGTGGGGTACCTGCCCAGGTGAGCTCCATATTCTGGGATTGGTCTGACCACGAGAGCCCCATGGGCTGCTGGGGACCTGGTAAAGGATGTCAGGACAGTCAGTGAAGCCACCGAGGATATACCTCCAGTTGCTCCTAATTCCTACACCCTGCTGGTCATTCTACCAACCACCAGGACATGGTATTCTGTATTAGTCTTCAATGATGCCTTCTTTTGTATTCCATTAGTCCCAGAGTCACAAGAAATTTTGGCTTGTGAGTGGCAGGACTCAACATACAACTAAAACAATACTTCCGGGCCGTCTGGCCCCAAGGGTGCAAAAATTCCCACACCATCTTTGGGGAAAGCTTAGCTAAAGACCTAAAAGTTCTACCTCTGGAAAAGGAAACCCTCCTTCAATATGCAGACGACATTCTGATCACCAGCCCTACTAAGGAGGCCTCTGAACTACCAAGCCAATAAAGGATAGAAGTTGTCCAAGAAAAAGCTCAAATATCACAGACTGCGGTGACCTGCCTGGGCTTCATTCTCACAGAAGGTCAGAGAAGCCCATCCCAGGAAAGGGAAGAAACCATTTTCAGCCTTACCCCTTTCTAAAACTAGAAGACAGCTTAGGGGTTCCTGGGGAGGCCAGGGTTTGCTGCTTCTGGATCCCTAGCTACAGTCTACTAGCTGGGCCTCTATATGAAACACTGAAAGGAAAAGATGATGATCCTTTTGAATAGAATCCAGAAGTGGCCTTTCAAGAATGGAAAGAGCAGTCAATTCAGACCCTTGCCCTGGAACTCCCTAATTTAGCTAAACCCTTTGACCTTTACATTCCCGGTGAAAGGTGAATCGCCATTGGAGAATTAGTGCAAAAACTGGGACCACTTGAAATGGAACAATGCAAGAATGCCATCCAGGTAGGATAAACTACGGTCACTAAGGGGCTTGGCCCACTGCCACATCTGGCCAAGATACTGGCGGTATCTAAAAACCTGGAAATCAGCAGCCCAAAAGGCCACCTCCCTCCTAAGGGAAAAGGACCCCACGTGGTGATCCTAACCACCAACCATGCCCTGAAGTTGCAGGGTTCGCTCCGTGGGCACACCGACCTCGAGTGAGGAGGCCCTCCAACTCCAACATCCAGAGAGATAACCGGGGGCAACAGGGCACCATGACGACTCGTGTGAACATCACTTGACCTGGAGTTTCTCTCATAAAACAACAAGAGTGTGTCCCAAAAGAGTAGACTACTGCTTGCAGGACTTACTGCACCCAGAGGGGAGCTAATAATCTTGGCGGGGGAACAGTATACCACACTGTCACCATAGAAAAGCCTACAGACACCGTGATGATGGTGGCCAATAAGACCGGCTGGACTCCTGTTTACTTCAAAAGGCTGTTGACTCAGTAGCCATCATGGTCCTTGATCACCACTGACCCTGGACTGTCTGGGAGTTGAGCGGGCAGGGCTCTGACACCTGGTGCTCTTTGTACGTTAATTCAGGGGCCTAACTGAAGAAAGCGCAGACTACTGCTCAGAGCATCTAGGCTGGCAGAGACGGTCAGCCTAAGGTGGCCGAACAAATGTGGGTCGGGGTGAAACCGGCCCCCACAGCGTCTCTGCACATCTCTTTCCTGGACCCTTAAAGGTCATTAGAATCTATAACACTTCCAATGCTGGTGCTCAGGTGGACGAGCAGGGAGGCAGGGGTCCTGGGGACAATCAACGTCACCGGGAGGCTGCTGGGGAGAAGCTCTGACCCTCGCCCCAGGGTATGAGGGCTCCCAACTCAGCACTCAGCAGTTACAGAAGAAGGGTCTGCACCCTCAGCACTCCAAGAATGAGGAACGGGACAAAAGGCAGAGGAGGGGTTTGTCCCCAGCAAAGCCCATTAAAAATCCCTGGGAGATAAAAATAGAATCTGGGCAATAAAGTCAAGTCTAACCTTTTTTATCCTTTGTGCTTTGTCTAATTTCACGTGCTCCTAGGGTCCCGCATGCAGAGGTTCCACACCCGGCACTTCAGACCAGATTTCCTAGTGCAGAATGGCTGGGTCGACACCTCAGCTCCTGGGGCCCAGTGCAGACTCCACGATATAGAGCCTGAGCTACAGCCAACCCGGCCCTCGAGAGCTCCGCCGCCTCCCTCCCTCCCACTGACTCTGACAGGATCTCTACACAGCAGCCCAGCCCACAGCCCACGGGGTAGTGCATGCTCTCACCTCTCCATTCTCTGATCAAAATATAAAGTTTCCTTTGCTTGTGAACCAAACTCAGTCTCGATCTGTTGGCCCCAATGACACTGGGCAGGGGGACACTTGTTGGGGTCCACTCTGGAGGATCAGTAACAGAAATTGAGACTATTGTAACCTCAATGAACAGATGTGTGAGCCAAACTGTAGTTAACATAGAACAGTGTATAAGGCTCGGGTAAAATAAGATGTTTTTAACACTTCCATTTGATATTTCCATCACTTTTTATAAGCAAGTTCAGTGAAAAGGTTTGTCTTATTTGTCAGGTCAATATTAGAGAAACGAAGTGATTTCTTTCCAAGGATGTACAGCTAATAATCTTGGTTAAACCTTCAATCTTGTTTTAAATGCTTTTCCATTGAAAATGATACCTCTCTTTCAGCTCCCCCATTTCTGAGAAGTATAAAATCTTATAATTTATTATTACCAAAGGGGAAAGGTGGGAGGAGGGATAAATTAACAGTTTGGAATGAACACATACACACTGCTATGTATAAAATAGATCATCAACAAGGAACTACTGTATAGCACAGGGAACTACACTCAACATTTTGCAATAACCTATAAGGGGAAATAATCTGAAAAAGAATAGATATTTTTATTGACATCATCTATCAATGACAGTTAAAGTGTAGCCTAAGGGAAGCTGGTGGTGAGTGCTTCTGACCCTGAAGACTTCAATCATCTAAAGTTTGGACTCTGCCTACTTCCCAAGGCCCTTAATGAACATATGTGTAGCCGTAGCTTAAAAACTTCCCCAGTTTGGGTTTCGGGGAGACACTGATTTTGAAAAAGCCCTGGTGTTCTCCTTACATGAATGGGACTCTTCCTACTGCTAAAACATGTCTGTCACACCCAGAGGATGGTATACCGTCTGATCGGGAAGAGTTTGGAAAAGGCATCTCATCTCCTCATCTCCTGGTGCTCGGGTTCACCCCTCCAGCGTCTTTACTAACAGTCTCCCCACTTGGAGATGTCAGCACTGTCAACATCCTGTTGCGTACAGTTTGGAATTTGTCCAGAGGATGAAGCGGAAGGATGAGGAACAATGAGAGACAAGTCCTAGGTGTTCAGACAGGCACATGTCACTCTAATTTCCAATCAGGAAGACGAATTGACCAAAGGCTAGGGTTGCCCATGGAAACAGTATAGGGCTTGAGGAAATCCCGCTGCTTTGTGGCCAGTTCCCATAAACACGAGTTGAACAATGGAACTCAGGGGCAGTAAAATTCACAAAACTGCAGAGTTGAAAATATCCATCACTGAAAAATGTCTTGAGGAAAGTCAGAGAAAAGGACTTGTAAGCAAGGGAGAATGGCAGGAAAGGGATTTGAGGAGGTAGAAAGGACTCGCCATTAAGCACAAGAAAAGGAGCTGAACATTGCCAACATTGCAGTTGGCCAAAAAGGGTGTATGCGTTCTTTTCTGTATATATTCAAGAAAAGGGCATACACTTTTTTAGCCAACCAAACAGGTGGGCACTGGAAGTCAATACTACAAAAGATATCACTTCGCATCAGTCAGAAGAGCCATCCTCATAAAGCGTAAACAACAGAAATGCAGGACAGGGCAACGAGAAGAGGGAGCCCTGTGAGACTTATAGTGGAAATGTATATTGCCAACGGCCATTCTGGAGAAGTGTATTGTGTTTACTAAAGCATCTAAAAAATGAGCTACAGAGCATAGGGCACTTGCACTCATGGGCGTATATCTTGGGAAAAACAAAAATCGAGAGGACACAGGCACCCCAATGTTTACCCCCTCTCTGTTTAAAAGATCCTCGACTAGGATATAACTTAAATGTCTCTGGAGGGAAAAAATGGATAGAGATGTGGTACTTAGGTAGAGTGGAATATTATTCAGCCTGGAAATCAATGAAATATGGCCAGTTGTAACAACTCCGGAGGAGTTACGTATGATCATTCTAAGTGACAGAATTCAAAAAGAAAAAGACACATATCATAAGATATCACTTAAAGGTGGAATCCAAAATGGCTACACATGAAATAAATTACAAAACAAAAACATAGTCAAATATGTAGAAAACACGCATAAGGCTGCTAAACGGGAAAGGTGGGGAGGGGTGAGGCATCATCCAGGAGGTTGAAATTAGCAAAGATACCATTCCAAATACCAAACTGATAATCAACAAGGCCTACACGGTAGCTAAAAGAACTGCACTCAGCACACTCAAGTCACCGGAAAAGAATATATACGACTGGTAAGAATCTGAAAAAGAATTTATTGATGTCTCTCTGTACGCGAATCAAGTGGATGTACAGCAGCAAGAAACAGAGCTTTGAAAATCAGCTGTAACCAATATAGTAATAAATTGAAAAAAATAAACGACAGAGAGACAGAGAAAACCTCTTACAACTTTTCCTCAGGGACGGTGATGCAACATGGATTGAACACATCTAGACCCACAGCAGGATGAGACATAAGGCTGGAAACTGTTTGCGCTAAGAGAAATGTGAGGTTGGGTGAGGAAATGCACACCCTTTAAAGTAATACTACCTGGTACCCATTCAATGGGTCCCAAATCTGCAGGTTCAAGGGATCTTCCTACAGCTAAAACATGCATGGAAAACCCAGAGGACTGTACACCATGTGATCGGGAGATGTGTCTAAAATGCACCTCATTTATCCTCTCCTGGTGCTCCTGTTCACCATTCCAGCCACGCTACTTAGAATCTCCCCACTTGGAGAATCAGCACATTTAAACTTCTGTTTCACACATTTTGCAAATTGTGAGGAGGATGAACGGGAAGAGGGGGAACCAATGAGAGAAGAGTTGTAGGGGTTTGGACGGGCACATATCACTCTAATTTCCCATTAAGAATAAGAATTAAAGAAAGGCTCAGCCTGCCTCGCCGGAGCCAAAATAGGGCCTGAAGCAATCCTGCGGGTTTGAGGCCAGCTCACAAAAGAGCAACTTAAAAAATGGAGCTCAGGGTCACTGCAATTCACAAACCTGCAGAGTTATAAATGAAAACTAACGTCCAAAAATATGTTGAGGTAAGGCAAAGAAGAGGATCTGAATGCAAGACAGAATTGCAAGAAACAGATTTCAAGAGATAGATTGGACTCGTCTTTAACGCACATGAAAAGCGGCAGAATTTCGACAATGATGCAGTTGGCCCAAAAGGGCGTATGCGTTTTTTCCTGATTATATCCAGGAAAAAACGCATATGCACTTTATGGGCAACGAAGCAAGCAAGCAATGCAAATGTGCACAACAAAGAAGTCTCACTTCCCACCGGTCAAAAGGGCCATCCTAAAAAATTGTAAAAACCAGAAATGCAGGACAGGCCATGGAGAACAGGGAGCCTTTATACGCTGATGGGCAGTGTGTGAACTGCCGAGAGCCACTCTGGAGAAGTGTATGGTGGTTCCTAAATCATCTAAAAAACAGAGCTACAGAGCATAGGACACTTCCAATCATGGGAGTATATCTAGGGAAGTCTAAAAATCAACAAGACACAAGCACACCACAGTTTAGGGCTACTCTGTTTACAAGAACCTCAACTTCAGTACACCTTAAATATCCCAGGAAAGAGAACAATGGATAAAGAAGATGTGGTACTTATGTACAATGGAATATCTCTTCACCATGAAATCAATGTAATAAGGCTAGTAGAAGGATAAAGAGTGGATTTAGGTCCGATAATACTACTTGAAATAAGTCAAACAGAAAAAGAAACATATCATAAGATATCACTTATAGAGGGAGGGTAAATATGGCTGCACAAGAAATGAATTACAGAACAGAACAGTGTCTCACATTTAGAAAACACACTTATGTCAGCTTAAGGGGAAAGGAGAGGTGGGGTGATGCATAAAACCAGAGTTTGAAATTAGCACAGATACCGTTCAATAAACCAAATAGGTATTAGACAAGATCTACACCTTGCTCAATGAACAGGCCTCAACACACCCTATACACCGCAGAGAAATATATCTGAGGAATAAGAATCTTAAAACCCATGTATTGATATATCTCCATAAGGGAATCAAGTGTGTGCAGAGCGGCACAAACACAGCAGTGAAAAGGAGCTAAACCCCATTATAGAAATAAATTTTAAAAACAAAACGCTGAAACAATGAAAGAGAGAAAAATTCTTACAAAATTCGCTCAGGGGCTGTGATGCAACCTGGATTGACCACATATAAACCCACAGCTGGATAAGACATAAGGCTGGACACTTGGGGCTGACAGGATTGGTGAGCTTTGGTGAGCAACTGCCGAAAGTTTAATGCAATACTTCATGCTACTCAGTCCAAGGGTCCCAACACTCCAGGTTGAAGGGAATCTTCCTACAGCTAAACCATGCTTGGGAAACCCAGCGACTGGTATACCATATGATCGGGAAAGGTTTCTAAAACGCACCTCATTTTTCCTCTCCTGGGGCTCCGGATCGACATTCCAGCCGCTTTACTAACAACATCCCCACATGGAGTCAATGGCTTTAAGTTCTGGTATCGCACAGTCTGCAGTTAGTGCAGAGGATGAATGGGAATAGGGGGAACCAGTGAGAAACTAGCTGTAGCGGTTTCAATGGGCACATGTCACTCTAATATCACATCAGTAAGAAGAATTAACCAAAGGCACAGCAGGTGCCCCAGAAGAAAAATAGGGCTTCAAGGAATCCTTTGGTTATGGGGCAATACCACAAAAATAAGAGCTAAAAAATGGAGCTAAGGGCCACTGCAATTCAAAACCCTGCAGAGTTATAAAGGCCAACTATTTTTAAAAAATATATTGAGGTAAGGCTATGAAGAGGCATTGAAAGCAAGGCAGAATTGCAGGAAACCGATTTCAGGAGGTAGACTGGAATTGCATTGAAAGCATATGAAGAGAGTCAGAAACTCGACAATGATGCACTTGGCCAAAAAGGGCGTATGTGTTTTTTCCTGAATATATTCAGGAAAAAACGCATACGCACTTTTTGGCCAACCAAGCAAGCTTGCAAAGGAAATCTGCACTACAATGAAGTCTCACTTCCCCCCGGTCAAAAGGGCCATCTGAAAAAAGTGTAAAATCCATAAAGGCACGACAGGCCATGGAGAACTGGGAGCCTTCTTATGCTGATGGGCGGGATGTAAATTGCCAACAGCCACTCTGGAGAAGTGTATGGTGTTTCCTGAAACATCTAAAAAACAAAGCAACAGAGCCTAGGGCACATCCACTTATGGTCCTATAGCTTAGGGAAATTAAAATCAAAAAGACACAGCCACCCCAAAGTTTGGGACGGCTCTGTTTACAAGAACCTCGTTTACAGTACAAGTTCAATATCGCAGAAAGTGAAAAATGGATAAAGAACTTGTGGTACTTACGTACAATGCAATATCACTCAGCAATGAAATCTATGTCATTAGGCCCGTAGCAGCATAATGAGTGGATGCAGGTATGATGATTCGAACTGAAATAAGTCACACAGAGAAGAAACATCATAAGGTATCACTAATACACAGAATGTGAACTTGGCTACACATGAACTGAATTACAAAACAGAACAGTGTCTCAAGTTTAGAAAACCAACTTATGCTTGCTTAAGGGGGAAGGTGAGTTGGGGTGCTGCATAAAACCAGAGATTGAAATGAGCACAGATAAAGTTCCTTAAGCCAAATATGGAATAGACAAGAGCTACTCCTTGCTCAACGAAATGGACTCAACACCCCATATTAAACCCCTAAGAATGTACCTGACTAGTAAGTATCTTAAAACCTATGGATTGCTATGTCTCCAAAAGAGAATCAAGCGTGTGTACAGGGGTATAAACGCAGCAGTGATAGGATTGGAGAGGTTCGGTGAGCAAATGAAGACCCTTTGAAGTCATATTGCATGGTACCCATTACACGGGTCTCAACTCTCCAGGTTTAAGGTATTCTTCCTTCAGCTAAAACATGCATGTGGAACCCAGAGTATGATCAACCGTGTGAACGGGAGACGTGTTCAAATATGTCTCAGTTTTCCTCCCCTGGTACTCGGGTGCAACATTCCAGACGCTTTACTAACACTCTCCCCACTTGGAGAGTCAGCACCTTTAACCTCCTGTTTGGCCCCGTTTGCAATTTCTGCGGAAGATGAACAGGAATAGGGAGAACCAATGAGAGACTAGCTGGAGGTGTCTGGACGGGCAAATTTAACTCTCATTTCCCACCAGAAAGAGGAAATAACCAAAGGATCAGCATGCCGTGCCGGAACCAGATTAGGGCCTGAAGCCATGCAGCGGTGTTGCAGCCAGCTCACAAGAAAACGAGTTGAAGAAAGGAGCTCAGGGGCACTGTAATTCACAAACCTGCAGAGTTATAAATGACAGCTATCGTCCAAAAATAGACTGAAGTAAGGCTGCCAAGAGGACTTGAAAGCGGGGCAGAATTGCAGGAAACCGATTTCAGGAGGTAGACTGGAATTGCATTGAAAGCATAGGAAAAGAGGCAGAACGTCCACAAAGATGCACTTGGCCAAAAAGGGCGTATGCGTTTTTTCCTGAATATATTCAGGAAAAAACGCATACGCCCTTTTTGGCCAACCAAGCAAGCTTGCAAAGGAAATCTGCACTACAATGAAGTCTCACTTCCCCCCGGTCAAAAGGGCCATCTGAAAAAAGTGTAAAATCCAGAAAGGCAGGACAGGCCATGGAGAACTGGGAGCCTTGTTATGCTGATGGGCGGGATGTAAATTGCCAACAGACACTTGGGAGAAGTGTATGGTGTTTCCTGAAACATCGAAAAAACAAAGCAACAGAGCCTAGGGCATTTCCACTTATGGTCCTATAGCTTAGGGAAATTAAAATCAAAAAGACACAGCCACCCCAAAGTTTGGGACGCCTCTGTTTACAAGAACATCGTTTACAGTACAAGTTCAACATCGCAGAAAGTGAAAAATGGATAAAGAAGTTGTGGTATTTACTTACAAAGCAATATCACTCAGCAATGAAATCTATGTCATCAGTCCCTTAGCAGCACAATGAGCGGATTCAGGTATGATGATTCTAACTGAAATAAGTCACACAGAAAAAGAAACATCATAAGATATCAGTAATACACGGAATGTAAACTTGGCTACACAGGAACTGAATTACAGAACAGAACAGGGTCTCAAATTTAGAAAACCAACTTATGCTTGCTTAAGGGGAAAGGTGAGTTGGGGTGCTGCATAAAACCAGAGATTGAAATGAGAACAGATAAAGTTCCTTAAGCCAAATATGGAATAGACAAGAGCTACTCCTTGCTCAACGAAATGGACTCAACACCGCATATTAAACGCCTAAGAATGTACCTGACTAGTAAGTATCTTAAAACCTATGGATTGCTATGTCTCCGAAAGAGTCAAGCATGTGTACAGGGGCATAAACGCAGCAGTGATAGGACTGGAGAAGTTCGTGAGCAAATGAAGACCGTTTGAAGTCATATTGCATGGTACCCATTCCACGGGTTTCAACTACCCAGGTTTAAGGTATTCTTCCTTCAGCTAAAACATGCATGTGGAACCTAGAGTATGATCAACCATGTGATCGGGAGACGTGTTTAAATATGTCTCAGTTTTCGTACCCTGGCACTCGGGTGCAACATTCCAGACGCTTACTAACACTCTCCCCACTTGGAGAGTCAGTCCCTTTAACCTCCTGTTTGGCCCAGTTTGCAATTTCTGCGGAAGATGAACAGGAATAGCGAGAATCAATGAGAGACTAGCTGGAGGTGTTAGGATGGGCAAATTTAACTCTCATTTCCCACCAGGAAGAGGAATTAACCAAAGGCTCAGCGTGCCGTGCCAGAACCAGATTAGGGCCTGAGGACATCCTGCGGTGTTGCGGCCAGGTCACAAGAAAGCGAGTTGAAGAAAGGAGCTCAGGGGCACTGTAATTCACAAACCTGCAGAGTTATAAATGACAGCTATCGTCCAAAAATAGATTGAAGTAAGGCTGCCAAGAGGACTTGAAAGCGGGGCAGAATTGCAGGAAACCGATTTCAGGAGGTAGACTGGAATTGCATTGAAAGCATAGGAAAAGAGGCAGAACGTCCACAATGATGCACTTGGCCAAAAAGGGCGTATGCGTTTTTTCCTGAATATATTCAGGAAAAAACGCATACGCCCTTTTTGGCCAACCAAGCAAGCTTGCAAAGGAAATCTGCACTACAATGAAGTCTCACTTCCCCCCGGTCAAAAGGGCCATCTGAAAAAAGTGTAAAATCCAGAATGGCAACAGGCCATTGAGAACTGGGAGCCTTGTTATGCTGATGGGCGGGATGTAAATTGCAAACAGACACTCAGGAGAAGTGTATGGTGTTTCCTGAAACATCTAAAAAACAAAGCAACAGAGCCTAGGGCACTTCCACTTATGGTCCTATAGCTTAGGGAAATTAAAATCAAAAAGACACAGCCACCCCAAAGTTTGGGACGCCTCCGTTTACAAGAACCTCGTTTACCGTACAAGTTCAATATCACAGAAAGTGAAAAATGGATAAAGAACTTGTGGTACTTACGTACAATGCAGTATCACTCAGCAATGAAATCTATGTCATCAGGCCCGTAGCAGCATAATGAGTGGATTCAGGTACGATGATTCTAACTGAAATAAGTCACACAGAAAAAGAAACATCATAAGATATCACTAATACACGGAATGTAAACTTGGCTACACAGGAACTGCATTCCAAAACAGAACAGGGTCTCAAATTTAGAAAACCAACTTATGCTTGCTTAAGGGGAAAGGTGAGTTGGGGTGCTGCATAAAACCAGAGATTGAAATGAGCACAGATAAATTTCCTTAAGCCAAATATGGAATAGACAAGAGCTACTCCTTGCTCAACGAAATGGACTCAACACCCCATATTAAACGCCTAAGAATGTACCTGACTAGTAAGTATCTTAAAACCTATGGATTGCTATGTCTCCGAAAGAGAATCAAGCATGTGTACAGGGGCATAAACGCAGCAGTGATAGGATTGGAGAGGTTCGGTGAGCAAATGAAGACCCTTTGAAGTCATATTGCATGGTACCCATTCCACGGGTTTCAACTACCCAGGTTTAAGGTATTCTTCCTTCAGCTAAAACATGCATGTGGAACCTAGAGTATGATCAACCATGTGATCGGGAGACGTGTTCAAATATGTCTCAGTTTTCGTACCCTGGTACTCGGGTGCAACATTCCAGACGCTTACTAACACTCTCCCGACTTGGAGAGTCAGTCCCTTTAACCTCCTGTTTGGCCCAGTTTGCAATTTCTGCGGAAGATGAACAGGAATAGCGAGAATCAATGAGAGACTAGCTGGAGGTGTTAGGATGGGCAAATTTAACTCTCATTTCCCACCAGGAAGAGGAATTAACCAAAGGCTCAGCGTGCCGTGCCAGAACCAGATTAGGGCCTGAAGACATCCTGCGGTGTTGCGGCCAGGTCACAAGAAAGCGAGTTGAAGAAAGGAGCTCAGGGGCACTGTAATTCACAAACCTGCAGAGTTATAAATGACAGCTATCGTCCAAAAATAGACTGAAGTAAGGCTGCCAAGAGGACTTGAAAGCGGGGCAGAATTGCAGGAAACCGATTTCAGGAGGTAGACTGGAATTGCATTGAAAGCATAGGAAAAGAGGCAGAACGTCCACAATGATGCACTTGGCCAAAAAGGGCGTATGCGTTTTTTCCTGAATATATTCAGGAAAAAACGCATACGCCCTTTTTGGTCAACCAAGCAAGCTTGCAAAGGAAATCTGCACTAAAATGAAGTCTCACTTCTCCCCGGTTAAAAGGGCCATCTGAAAAAAGTGTAAAATCCAGAAAGGAAGGACAGGCCAAGGAGAACTGGGAGCCTTGTTATGCTGATGGGCGGGATGTAAATTGCCAACAGACACTCAGGAGAAGTGTATGGTGTTTCCTGAAACATCTAAAAAACAAAGCAACAGAGCCTAGGGCACTTCCACTTATGGTCCTATAGCTTAGGGAAATTAAAATCAAAAAAGACACAGCCACCCCAAAGTTTGGGACGCCTCCGTTTACAAGAACCTCGTTTACCGTACAAGTTCAATATCACAGAAAGAGAAAAATGAATAAAGAACTTGTGGTACTTACGTACAATGCAGTATCACTCAGCAATGAAATCTATGTCATCAGGCCCGTAGCAGCATAATGAGTGGATTCAGGTACGATGATTCTAACTGAAATAAGTCACACAGAAAAAGAAACATCATAAGATATCACTAATACACGGAATGTAAACTTGGCTACACAGGAACTGCATTCCAAAACAGAACAGGGTCTCAAATTTAGAAAACGAACTTATGCTTGCTTAAGGGGAAAGGTGAGTTGGGGTGCTGCATAAAACCAGAGATTGAAATGAGCACAGATAAAATTCCTTAAGCCAAATATGGAATAGACAAGAGCTACTCCTTTCTCAACGAAATGGGCTCAACACCCCATATTAAACGCCTAAGAATGTACCTGACTAGTAAGTATCCTAAAACCTATGGATTGCTATGTCTCCGAAAGAGAATCAAGCATGTGTACAGGGGCATAAACGCAGCAGTGATAGGATTGGAGAGGTTCGGTGAGCAAATGAAGACCCTTTGAAGTCATATTGCATGGTACCCATTCCACGGGTTTCAACTACCCAGGTTTAAGGTATTCTTCCTTCAGCTAAAACATGCATGTGGAACCCAGAGTATGATCAACCATGTGATCGGGAGACGTGTTCAAATATGTCTCAGTTTTCGTACCCTGGTACTCGGGTGCAACATTCCAGACGCTTTACTAACACTCTCCCGACTTGGAGAGTCAGTCCCTTTAACCTCCTGTTTGGCCCAGTTTGCAATTTCTGCGGAAGATGAACAGGAATAGTGAGAACCAATGAGAGACTAGCTGGAGGTGTCTGGACGGGCAAATTTAACTCTCATTTCCCACCAGGAAGAGGAATTAACCAAAGGCTCAGCGTGCAGTGCCAGAACCAGATTAGGGCCTGAAGCCATCCTGCGGTGTTGCGGCCAGGTCACAAGAAAGCGAGTTGAAGAGAGGAGCTCAGGGGCACTGTAATTCACAAACCTGCAGAGTTATAAATGACAGCTATCGTCCAAAAATAGACTGAAGTAAGGCTGCCAAGAGGACTTGAAAGCGGGGCAGCATTGCAGGAAACCGATTTCAGGAGGTAGACTGGAATTGCATTGAAAGCATAGGAAAAGAGGCAGAACGTCCACAATGATGCACTTGGCCAAAAAGGGCGTATGCGTTTTTTCCTGAATATATTCAGGAAAAAACGCATACGCCCTTTTTGGCCAACCAAGCAAGCTTGCAAAGGAAATCTGCACTACAATGAAGTCTCACTTCCCCCCGGTCAAAAGGGCCATCTGAAAAACGTGTAAAATCCAGAAAGGCAGGACAGGCCATGGAGAACTGGGAGCCTTGTTATGCTGATGGGCGGGATGTAAATTGCCAACAACCACTCGGGAGAAGTGTATGGTGTTTCCTGAAACAACTAAAAAACAAAGCAACAGAGCCTAGGGCACTTCCACTTATGGTCCTATAGCTTAGGGAATTTAAAATCAAAAAGACACAGCCACCCCAAAGTTTGGAACGGCTCTGTTTACAAGAACCTCGTTTACAGTACAAGTTCAACATCGCAGAAAGTGAATAATGGATAAAGAAGTTGTGGTATTTACTTACAAAGCAATATCACTCAGCAATGAAATCTGTGTCATCAGGCCCTTAGCAGCACAATGAGTGGATTCAGGTATTATGATTCTAACTGAAATAAGTCACACAGAAAAAGAAACGTCATAAGATATCAGTAATACACGGAATGTAAACTTGGCTACACAGGAACTGAATTACAGAACAGAACAGGGTCTCAAATTTAGAAAACCAACTTATTCTTGCTTAAGGGTAAAGGTGAGTTGGGGTGCTGCATAAAACCAGAGATTGAAATGAGCACAGATAAAGTTCCTTAAGCCAAATATGGAATAGACAAGAGCTACTCCTTGCTCAACGAAATGGACTCAACACCGCATATTAAACGCCTAAGAATGTACCTGTCTAGTAAGTATCTTAAAACCTATGGATTGCTATGTCTCCGAAAGAGAATCAAGCATGTGTACAGGGGCATAAACGCAGCAGTGATAGGATTGGAGAGGTTCGTGAGCAAATGAAGACCCTTTGAAGTCATATTGCATGGTACCCATTACACGGGTCTCAACTCTCCAGGTTTAAGGTATTCTTCCTTCAGCTAAAACATGCATGTGGAACCCAGAGTATGATCAACCGTGTGAACGGGAGACGTGTTCAAATATGTCTCAGTTTTCCTCCCCTGGTACTCGGGTGCAACATTCCAGACGCTTTACTAACACTCTCCCGACTTGGAGAGTCAGTGCCTTTAACCTCATGTTTGGCCCAGTTTGCAATTTCTGCGGAAGATGAACAGGAATAGCGAGAACCAATGAGAGGTTGGCTGGAGGTGTCTGAACGGGCAAATTTAACTCTCATTTCCCACCAGGAAGAACAATTAACCAAAGGCTCAGCGTGCCGGGCCGGAACCAGATTAGGGCCTGAAGACATCCTGCGGTGTTGATGCCAGGTCACAAGAAAGCGAGTTGAAGAAAGGAGCTCAGGGGCACTGTAATTCACAAACCTGCAGAGTTATAAATGACAGCTATCGTCCAAAAATATACTGAAATAAGGGTGCCAAGAGGACTTGAAAGCGGGGCAGAATTGCAGGAAACCGATTTCAGGAGGTAGACTGGAATTGCATTGAAAGCATAGGAAAAGAGGCAGAACGTCCACAATGATGCACTTGGCCAAAAAGGGCGTATGCGTTTTTTCCTGAATATATTCAGGAAAAAACGCATACGCCCTTTTTGGCCAACCAAGCAAGCTTGCAAAGGAAATCTGCACTACAATGAAGTCTCACTTCCCCCCGGTCAAAAGGGCCATCTGAAAAAAGTGTAAAATCCAGAAAGGCAGGACAGGCCATGGAGAACTGGGAGCCTTGTTATGCTGATGGGCGGGATGTAAATTGCCAACAGACACTTGGGAGAAGTGTATGGTGTTTCCTGAAACATCTAAAAAACAAAGCAACAGAGCCTAGGGCACTTCCACTTATGGTCCTATAGCTTAGGGAAATTAAAATCAAAAAGACACAGCCACCCCAAAGTTTGGGACGCCTCTGTTTACAAGAACCTCGTTTACAATACAAGTTCAATATCGCAGAAAGTGAAAAATGGATAAAGAACTTGTGGTATTCACTTACAAAGCAATATCACTCAGCAATGAAATCTATGTCATCAGGCCCTTAGCAGCACAGTGAGTGGATTCAGGTATGACGATTCTAACTGAAATAAGTCACACAGAAAAAGAAACATCATAAGATATCAGTAATACACGGAATGTAAACTTGGCTACACAGGAACTGAATTACAGAACAGAACAGGGTCTCAAATTTAGAAAACCAACTTATGCTTGCTTAAGGGTAAAGGTGAGTTGGGGTGCTGCATAAAACCAGAGATTGAAATGAGCACAGATAAAGTTCCTTAAGCCAAATATGGAATAGACAAGAGCTACTCCTTGCTCAACGAAATGGACTCAACACCGCATATTAAACGCCTAAGAATGTACCTGACTAGTAAGTATCTTAAAACTTATGGATTGCTATGTCTCCGAAGGAGAATCAAGCATGTGTACAGGGGCATAAACGCAGCAGTGATAGGATTGGAGAGATTCGGTGAGGAAATGAAGACCCATTGAAGTCATATTGCATGGTACCCATTCCACGGGTTTCAACTACCCAGGTTTTAGGTATTCTTCCTTCAGCTAAAACATGCATGTGGAACCCAGAGTATGATCAACCATGTGATCGGGAGACGTGTTCAAATATGTCTCAGTTTTCGTACCCTGGTACTCGGGAGCAACATTCCAGACGCTTTACTAACACTCTCCCGACTTGGAGAGTCAGTCCCTTTAACCTCCTGTTTGGCCCAGTTTGCAATTTCTGCGGAAGATGAACAGGAATAGCGAGAACCAATGAGAGACTAGCTGGAGGTGTCTGGACGGGCAAATTTAACTCTCATTTCCCACCAGGAAGAGGAATTAACCAAAGGCTCAGCGTGCCGTGCCGGAACCAGATTAGGGCCTGAAGCCATCCTGCGGTGTTGCGGCCAGGTCACAAGAAAGCGAGTTGAAGAAAGGAGCTCAGGGGCACTGTAATTCACAAACCTGCAGAGTTATAAATGACAGCTATCGTCCAAAAATAGACTGAAGTAAGGCTGCCAAGAGGACTTGAAAGCGGGGCAGAATTGCAGGAAACCGATTTCAGGAGGTAGACTGGAATTGCATTGAAAGCATAGGAAAAGAGGCAGAACGTCCACAATGATGCACTTGGCCAAAAAGGGCGTATGCGTTTTTTCTTGAATATATTCAGGAATAAACGCATACGCCCTTTTTGGCCAACCAAGCAAGCTTGCAAAGGAAATCTGCACTACAATGAAGTCTCACTTCCCCCCGGTCAAAAGGGCCATCTGAAAAAAGTGTAAAATCCAGAAAGGCAGGACAGGCCATAGAGAACTGGGAGCCTTGTTATGCTGATGGGCTGGATGTAAATTGCCAACAGACACTTGGGAGAAGTGTATGGTGTTTCCTGAAACATCTAAAAAACAAAGCAACAGAGCCTAGGGCACTTCCACTTATGGTCCTATAGCTTAGGGAAATTAAAATCAAAAAGACACAGCCACCCCAAAGTTTGGGACGCCTCTGTTTACAAGAACCTCGTTTACAATACAAGTTCAACATCGCAGAAAGTGAAAAATGGATAAAGAAGTTGTGGTATTCACTTACAAAGCAATATCACTCAGCAATGAAATCTATGTCATCAGGCCCTTAGCAGCACAATGAGTGGATTCAGGTATGATGATTCTAACTGAAATAAATCACACAGAAAAAGAAACATCATAAGATATCAGTAATACACGGAATGTAAACTTGGCTACACAGGAACTGAATTACAGAACAGAACAGGGTCTCAAATTTAGAAAACCAACTTATGCTTGCTTAAGGGTAAAGGTGAGTTGGGGTGCTGCATAAAACCAGAGATTGAAATGAGCACAGATAAAGTTCCTTAAGCCAAATATGGAATAGACAAGAGCTACTCCTTGCTCAACGAAATGGACTCAACACCGCATATTAAATGCCTAAGAATGTACCTGACTAGTAAGTATCTTAAAACCTATGGATTGCTATGTCTCCGAAAGAGAATCAAGCGTGTGTACAGGGGCATAAACGCAGCAGTGATAGGATTGGAGAGGTTTGGTGAGGAAATGAAGACCCATTGAAGTCATATTGCATGGTACCCATTCTACGGGTTTCAACTACCCAGGTTTAAGGTATTCTTCCTTCAGCTAAAACATGCATGTGGAACCCAGAGTATGATCAACCATGTGATCGGGAGACGTGTTCAAATATGTCTCAGTTTTCGTACCCTGGTACTCGGGTGCAACATTCCAGACGCTTTACTAACACTCTCCCGACTTGGAGAGTCAGTCCCTTTAACCTCCTGTTTGGCCCAGTTTGCAATTTCTGCGGAAGATGAACAGGAATAGCGAGAACCAATGAGAGACTAGCTGGAGGTGTCTGGACGGGCAAATTTAACTCTCATTTCCCACCAGGAAGAGGAATTAACCAAAGGCTCAGCGTGCCGTGCCAGAACCAGATTAGGGCCTGAAGCCATCCTGCGGTGTTGCGGCCAGGTCACAAGAAAGCGAGTTGAAGAAAGGAGCTCAGGGGCACTGTAATTCACAAACCTGCAGAGTTATAAATGACAGCTATCGTCCAAAAATAGACTGAAGTAAGGCTGCCAAGAGGACTTGAAAGCGGGACAGCATTGCAGGAAACCGATTTCAGGAGGTAGACTGGAATTGCATTGAAAGCATAGGAAAAGAGGCAGAACGTCCACAATGATGCACTTGGCCAAAAAGGGCGTATGCGTTTTTTCCTGAATATATTCAGGAAAAACGCATACGCCCTTTTTGGCCAACCAAGCAAGCTTGCAAAGGAAATCTGCACTACAATGAAGTCTCACTTCCCCCCGGTCAAAAGGGCCATCTGAAAAAAGTGTAAAATCCAGAAAGGCAGGACAGGCCATGGAGAACTGGGAGCCTTGTTATGCTGATGGGCGGGATGTAAATTGCCAACAACCACTAGGGAGAAGTGTATGGTGTTTCCTGAAACATCTAAAAAACAAAGCAACAGAGCCTAGGGCACTTCCACTTATGGTCCTATAGCTTAGGGAATTTAAAATCAAAAAGACACAGCCACCCCAAAGTTTGGAAAGGCTCTGTTTACAAGAACCTCGTTTACAGTACAAGTTCAACATCGCAGAAAGTGAAAAATGGATAAAGAAGTTGTGGTATTTACTTACAAAGCAATATCACTCAGCAATGAAATCTGTGTCATCAGGCCCTTAGCAGCACAATGAGTGGATTCAGGTATGATGATTCTAACTGAAATAAGTCACACAGAAAAAGAAACATCATAAGATATCAGTAATACACGGAATGTAAACTTGGCTACACAGGAACTGAATTACAGAACAGAACAGGGTCTCAAATTTAGAAAACCAACTTATGCTTGCTTAAGGGTAAAGGTGAGTTGGGGTGCTGCATAAAACCAGAGATTGAAATGAGCACAGATATAGTTCCTTAAGCCAAATATGGAATAGACAAGAGCTACTCCTTGCTCAACGAAATGGACTCAACACCGCATATTAAACGCCTAAGAATGTACCTGACTAGTAAGTATCTTAAAACCTATGGATTGCTATGTCTCCGAAAGAGAATCAAGCGTGTGTACAGGGGCATAAACGCAGCAGTGATAGGATTGGAGAGGTTTGGTGAGGAAATGAAGACCCATTGAAGTCATATTGCATGGTACCCATTCTACGGGTTTCAACTACCCAGGTTTAAGGTATTCTTCCTTCAGCTAAAACATGCATGTGGAACCCAGAGTATGATCAACCATGTGATCGGGAGACGTGTTCAAATATGTCTCAGTTTTCGTACCCTGGTACTCGGGTGCAACATTCCAGACGCTTTACTAACACTCTCCCGACTTGGAGAGTCAGTCCCTTTAACCTCCTGTTTGGCCCAGTTTGCAATTTCTGCGGAAGATGAACAGGAATAGCGAGAACCAATGAGAGACTAGCTGGAGGTGTCTGGACGGGCAAATTTAACTCTCATTTCCCACCAGGAAGAGGAATTAACCAAAGGCTCAGCGTGCCGTGCCAGAACCAGATTAGGGCCTGAAGCCATCCTGCGGTGTTGCGGCCAGGTCACAAGAAAGCGAGTTGAAGAAAGGAGCTCAGGGGCACTGTAATTCACAAACCTGCAGAGTTATAAATGACAGCTATCGTCCAAAAATAGACTGAAGTAAGGCTGCCAAGAGGACTTGAAAGCGGGACAGCATTGCAGGAAACCGATTTCAGGAGGTAGACTGGAATTGCATTGAAAGCATAGGAAAAGAGGCAGAACGTCCACAATGATGCACTTGGCCAAAAAGGGCGTATGCGTTTTTTCCTGAATATATTCAGGAAAAACGCATAAGCCCTTTTTGGCCAACCAAGCAAGCTTGCAAAGGAAATCTGCACTACAATGAAGTCTCACTTCCCCCCGGTCAAAAGGGCCATCTGAAAAAAGTGTAAAATCCAGAAAGGCAGGACAGGCCATGGAGAACTGGGAGCCTTGTTATGCTGATGGGCGGGATGTAAATTGCCAACAACCACTCGGGAGAAGTGTATGGTGTTTCCTGAAACATCTAAAAAACAAAGCAACAGAGCCTAGGGCACTTCCACTTATGGTCCTATAGCTTAGGGAATTTAAAATCAAAAAGACACAGCCACCCCAAAGTTTGGAAAGGCTCTGTTTACAAGAACCTCGTTTACAGTACAAGTTCAACATCGCAGAAAGTGAAAAATGGATAAAGAAGTTGTGGTATTTACTTACAAAGCAATATCACTCAGCAATGAAATCTGTGTCATCAGGCCCTTAGCAGCACAATGAGTGGATTCAGGTATGATGATTCTAACTGAAATAAGTCACACAGAAAAAGAAACATCATAAGATATCAGTAATACACGGAATGGAAACTTGGCTACACAGGAACTGAATTACAGAACAGAACAGGGTCTCAAATTTAGAAAACCAACTTATTCTTGCTTAAGGGTAAAGGTGAGTTGGGGTGCTGCATAAAACCAGAGATTGAAATGAGCACAGATAAAGTTCCTTAAGCCAAATATGGAATAGACAAGAGCTACTCCTTGCTCAACGAAATGGACTCAACACCGCATATTAAACGCCTAAGAATGTACCTGTCTAGTAAGTATCTTAAAACCTATGGATTGCTATGTCTCCGAAAGAGAATCAAGCATGTGTACAGAGGCATAAACGCAGCAGTGATAGGATTGGAGAGGTTCGTGAGCAAATGAAGACCCTTTGAAGTCATATTGCATGGTACCCATTACACGGGTCTCAACTCTCCAGGTTTAAGGTATTCTTCCTTCAGCTAAAACATGCATGTGGAACCCAGAGTATGATCAACCGTGTGAACGGGAGACGTGTTCAAATATGTCTCAGTTTTCCTCCCCTGGTACTCGGGTGCAACATTCCAGACGCTTTACTAACACTCTCCCGACTTGGAGAGTCAGTCCCTTTAACCTCCTGTTTGGCCCAGTTTGCAATTTCTGCGGAAGATGAACAGGAATAGCGAGAACCAATGAGAGACTAGCTGGAGGTGTCTGGACGGGCAAATTTAACTCTCATTTCCCACCAGGAAGAGGAATTAACCAAAGGCTCAGCGTGCCGTGCCGGAACCAGATTAGGGCCTGAAGCCATCCTGTGGTGTTGCGGCCAGCTCACAAGAAAGCGAGTTGTAGAAAAGAGCTCAGGGGCACTGTAATTCACAAACCTGCAGAGTTATAAATGACAGCTATCGTCCAAAAATATACTGAAGTAAGGCTGCCAAGAGGACTTGAAAGCGGGGCAGAATTGCAGGAAACCAATTTCAGGAGGTAGACTGAAATTGCATTGAAAGCATAGGAAAAGAGGCAGAACGTACACAATGATGCACTTGGCCAAAAAGGGCGTATGCGTTTTTTCCTGAATATATTCAGGAAAAAACGCATACGCCCTTTTTGGCCAACCAAGCAAGCTTGCAAAGGAAATCTGCACTACAATGAAGTCTCACTTCCACCTGGTCAAAAGGGCCATCTGAAAAAAGTGTAAAATCCATAAAGGCACGACAGGCCATGGAGAACTGGGAGCCTTCTTATGCTGATGGGCGGGATGTAAATTGCAAACCGTCACTCTAGAGAAGTGTACGGTGTTTCCTGAAACATCTAAAAAACAAAGCAACAGAGCCTAGGGCACTTCCACTTATGGTCCTATAGCTTAGGGAAATTAAAATCAAAAAGACACAGCCACCCCAAAGTTTGGGACGCCTCCGTTTACAAGAACCTCGTTTACCGTACAAGTTCAATATCACAGAAAGTGAAAAATGGATAAAGAACTTGAGGTACTTACGTACAATGCAGTATCACTCAGCAATGAAATCTATGTCATCAGGCCCTTAGCAGCATAATGAGTGGATTCAGGTACGATGATTCTAACTGAAATAAGTCACACAGAAAAAGAAACATCATAAGATATCAGTAATACACGGAATGTAAACTTGGCTACACAGGAACTGCATTCCAAAACAGAACAGGGTCTCAAATTTAGAAAACCAACTTATGCTTGCTTAAGGGGAAAGGTGAGTTGGGGTGCTGCATAAAACCAGAGATTGAAATGAGCACAGATAAAGTTCCTTAAGCCAAATATGGAATAGACAAGAGCTACTCCTTGCTCAACGAAATGGACTCAACACCCCATATTAAACGCCTAAGAATGTACCTGACTAGTAAGTATCTTAAAACCTATGGATTGCTATGTCTCCAAAAGAGAATCAAGCGTGTGTACAGGGGCATAAACGCAGCAGTGATAGGATTGGAGAGGTTCGGTGAGCAAATGAAGACCCTTTGAAGTCATATTGCATGGTACCCATTACACGGGTCTCAACTCTCCAGGTTTTAGGTATTCTTCCTTCAGCTAAAACATGCATGTGGAACCCAGAGTATGATCAACCATGTGATCGGGAGACGTGTTCAAATATGTCTCAGTTTTCGTACCCTGGTACTCGGGTGCAACATTCCAGACGCTTTACTAACACTCTCCCGACTTGGAGAGTCAGTCCCTTTAACCTCCTGTTTGGCCCAGTTTGCAATTTCTGCGGAAGATGAACAGGAATAGCGAGAACCAATGAGAGGCTAGCTGGAGGTGTCTGAACGGGCAAATTTAACTCTCATTTCCCACCAGGAAGAGGAATTAACCAAAGGCTCAGCGTGCCGGGCCGGAACCAGATTAGGGCCTGAAGCCATCCTGCGGTGTTGCGGCCAGGTCACAAGAAAGCGAGTTGAAGAAAGGAGCTCAGGGGCACTGTAATTCACAAACCTGCAGAGTTATAAATGACAGCTATCGTCCAAAAATAGACTGAAGTAAGGCTGCCAAGAGGACTTGAAAGCGGGGCAGAATTGCAGGAAACCGATTTCAGGAGGTAGACTGGAATTGCATTGAAAGCATAGGAAAAGAGGCAGAACGTCCACAATGATGCACTTGGCCAAAAAGGGCGTATGCGTTTTTTCCTGAATATATTCAGGAAAAAACGCATACGCCCTTTTTGGCCAACCAAGCAAGCTTGCAAAGGAAATCTGCACTACAATGAAGTCTCACTTCCCCCCGGTCAAAAGGGCCATCTGAAAAAAGTGTAAAATCCAGAAAGGCAGGACAGGCCATTGAGAACTGGGAGCCTTGTTATGCTGATGGGCTGGATGTAAATTGCCAACAGACACTTGGGAGAAGTGTATGGTGTTTCCTGAAACATCTAAAAAACAAAGCAACAGAGCCTAGGGCACTTCCACTTATGGTCCTATAGCTTAGGGAAATTAAAATCAAAAAGACACAGCCACCCCAAAGTTTGGGACGCCTCTGTTTACAAGAACCTCGTTTACAATACAAGTTCAACATCGCAGAAAGTGAAAAATGGATAAAGAAGTTGTGGTATTCACTTACAAAGCAATATCACTCAGCAATGAAATCTATGTCATCAGGCCCTTAGCAGCACAATGAGTGGATTCAGGTATGATGATTCTAACTGAAATAAGTCACACAGAAAAAGAAACATCATAAGATATCAGTAATACACGGAATGTAAACTTGGCTACACAGGAACTGAATTACAGAACAGAACAGGGTCTCAAATTTAGAAAACCAACTTATGCTTGCTTAAGGGTAAAGGTGAGTTGGGGTGCTGCATAAAACCAGAGATTGAAATGAGCACAGATAAAGTTCCTTAAGCCAAATATGGAATAGACAAGAGCTACTCCTTGCTCAACGAAATGGACTCAACACCGCATATTAAACGCCTAAGAATGTACCTGACTAGTAAGTATCTTAAAACCTATGGATTGCTATGTCTCCGAAAGAGAATCAAGCGTGTGTACAGGGGCATAAACGCAGCAGTGATAGGATTGGAGAGGTTTGGTGAGGAAATGAAGACCCATTGAAGTCATATTGCATGGTACCCATTCCACGGGTTTCAACTACCCAGGTTTAAGGTATTCTTCCTTCAGCTAAAACATGCATGTGGAACCCAGAGTATGATCAACCATGTGATCGGGAGACGTGTTCAAATATGTCTCAGTTTTCGTACCCTGGTACTCGGGTGCAACATTCCAGACGCTTTACTAACACTCTCCCGACTTGGAGAGTCAGTCCCTTTAACCTCCTGTTTGGCCCAGTTTGCAATTTCTGCGGAAGATGAACAGGAATAGCGAGAACCAATGAGAGACTAGCTGGAGGTGTCTGGACGGGCAAATTTAACTCTCATTTCCCACCAGGAAGAGGAATTAACCAAAGGCTCAGCGTGCCGTGCCAGAACCAGATTAGGGCCTGAAGCCATCCTGCGGTGTTGCGGCCAGGTCACAAGAAAGCGAGTTGAAGAAAGGAGCTCAGGGGCACTGTAATTCACAAACCTGCAGAGTTATAAATGACAGCTATCGTCCAAAAATAGACTGAAGTAAGGCTGCCAAGAGGACTTGAAAGCGGGGCAGCATTGCAGGAAACCGATTTCAGGAGGTAGACTGGAATTGCATTGAAAGCATAGGAAAAGAGGCAGAACGTCCACAATGATGCACTTGGCCAAAAAGGGCGTATGCGTTTTTTCCTGAATATATTCAGGAAAAACGCATACGCCCTTTTTGGCCAACCAAGCAAGCTTGCAAAGGAAATCTGCACTACAATGAAGTCTCACTTCCCCCCGGTCAAAAGGGCCATCTGAAAAAAGTGTAAAATCCAGAAAGGCAGGACAGGCCATGGAGAACTGGGAGCCTTGTTATGCTGATGGGCGGGATGTAAATTGCCAACAACCACTAGGGAGAAGTGTATGGTGTTTCCTGAAACATCTAAAAAACAAAGCAACAGAGCCTAGGGCACTTCCACTTATGGTCCTATAGCTTAGGGAATTTAAAATCAAAAAGACACAGCCACCCCAAAGTTTGGAAAGGCTCTGTTTACAAGAACCTCGTTTACAGTACAAGTTCAACATCGCAGAAAGTGAAAAATGGATAAAGAAGTTGTGGTATTTACTTACAAAGCAATATCACTCAGCAATGAAATGTGTGTCATCAGGCCCTTAGCAGCACAATGAGTGGATTCAGGTATGATGATTCTAACTGAAATAAGTCACACAGAAAAAGAAACATCATAAGATATCAGTAATACACGGAATGTAAACTTGGCTACACAGGAACTGAATTACAGAACAGAACAGGGTCTCAAATTTAGAAAACCAACTTATTCTTGCTTAAGGGTAAAGGTGAGTTGGGGTGCTGCATAAAACCAGAGATTCAAATGAGCACAGATAAAGTTCCTTAAGCCAAATATGGAATAGACAAGAGCTACTCCTTGCTCAACGAAATGGACTCAACACCCCATATTAAACGCCTAAGAATGTACCTGACTAGTAAGTATCTTAAAACCTATGGATTGCTATGTCTCCGAAAGAGAATCAAGCATGTGTACAGGGGCATAAACGCAGCAGTGATAGGATTGGAGAGGTTCGGTGAGCAAATGAAGACCCTTTGAAGTCATATTGCATGGTACCCATTCCACGGGTTTCAACTACCCAGGTTTAAGGTATTCATCCTTCAGCTAAAACATGCATGTGGAACCTAGAGTATGATCAACCATGTGATCGGGAGACGTGTTCAAATATGTCTCAGTTTTCGTACCCTGGTACTCGGGTGCAACATTCCAGACACTTTACTAACACTCTCCCGACTTGGAGAGTCAGTCCCTTTAAACTCCTGTTTGGCCCAGTTTGCAATTTCTGCGGAAGATGAACAGGAATAGCGAGAACCAATGAGAGGCTAGCTGGAGGTGTCTGGATGGGCAAATTTAACTCTCATTTCCCACCAGGAAGAGGAATTAACCAAAGGCTCAGCGTGCCGTGCCGGAACCAGATTAGGGCCTGAAGCCATCCTGCAGTGTTGCGGCCAGGTCACAAGAAAGCGAGTTGAAGAAAGGAGCTCAGGGGCACTGTAATTCACAAACCTGCAGAGTTATAAATGACAGCTATCGTCCAAAAATAGACTGAAGTAAGGCTGCCAAGAGGACTTGAAAGCGGGGCAGAATTGCAGGAAACCGATTTCAGGAGGTAGGCTGGAATTGCATTGCAAGCATAGGAAAAGAGGCAGAACGTCCACAATGATGCACTTGGCCAAAAAGGGCGTATGCGTTTTTTCCTGAATATATTCAGGAAAAAACGCATACGCCCTTTTTGGCCAACCAAGCAAGCTTGCAAAGGAAATCTGCACTACAATGAAGTCTCACTTCCCCCCGGTCAAAAGGGCCATCTGAAAAAAGTGTAAAATCCGGAAAGGCAGGACAGGCCATGGAGAACTGGGAGCCTTGTTATGCTGATGGGCGGGATGTAAATTGCCAACAACCACTCGGGAGAAGTGTATGGTGTTTCCTGAAACATCTAAAAAACAAAGCAACAGAACCTAGGGCACTTCCACTTATGGTCCTATAGCTTAGGGAAATTGAAATCAAAAAGACACAGCCACCCCAAAGTTTGGAACGGCTCTGTTTACAAGAACCTCGTTTACAGTACAAGTTCAACATCGCAGAAAGTGAAAAATGGATAAAGAAGTTGTGGTATTTACTTACAAAGCAATATCACTCAGCAATGAAATGTGTGTCATCAGGCCCTTAGCAGCACAATGAGTGGATTCAGGTATGATGATTCTAACTGAAATAAGTCACACAGAAAAAGAAACATCATAAGATATCAGTAATACACGGAATGTAAACTTGGCTACACAGGAACTGAATTACAGAACAGAACAGGGTCTCAAATTTAGAAAACCAACTTATGCTTGCTTAAGGGTAAAGGTGAGTTGGGGTGCTACATAAAACCAGAGATTGAAATGAGCACAGATAAAGTTCCTTAAGTCAAATATGGAATAGACAAGAGCTACTCCTTGCTCAACGAAATGGACTCAACACCGCATATTAAACGCCTAAGAATGTACCTGTCTAGTAAGTATCTTAAAACCTATGGATTGCTATGTCTCCGAAAGAGAATCAAGCATGTGTACAGGGGCATAAACGCAGCAGTGATAGGATTGGAGAGGTTCAGTGAGCAAATGAAGACCCTTTGAAGTCACATTGCATGGTACCCATTCCACGGGTTTCAACTACCCAGGTTTTAGGTATTCTTCCTTCAGCTAAAACATGCATGTGGAACCCAGAGTATGATCAACCATGTGATCGGGAGACGTGTTCAAATATGTCTCAGTTTTCCTCCCCTGGTACTCGGGTGCAACATTCCAGACGATTTACTAACACTCTCCCGACTTGGAGAGTCAGTCCCTTTAACCTCCTGTTTGGCCCAGTTTGCAATTTCTGCGGAAGATGCACAGGAATAGCGAGAACCAATGAGAGGCTAGTTGGAGGTGTCTGGACGGGCAAATTTAACTCTCATTTCCCACCAGGAAGAGGAATTAACCAAAGGCTCAGCGTGCCTTGCCGGAACCAGATTAGGGCCTGAAGCCATCCTGTGGTGTTGCGGCCAGCTCACAAGAAAGCGAGTTGTAGAAAGGAGCTCAGGGGCACTGTAATTCACAAACATGCAGAGTTATAAATGACAGCTATCGTCCAAAAATATACTAAAGTAAGGCTGCCAAGAGGACTTGAAAGCGGGGCAGAATTGCAGGAAACCGATTTCAGGAGGTAGACTGAAATTGCATTGAAAGCATAGGAAAAGAGGCAGAACGTACACAATGATGCACTTGGCCAAAAAGGGCGTATGCGTTTTTTCCTGAATATATTCAGGAAAAAACGCATACGCCCTTTTTGGCCAACCAAGCAAGCTTGCAAAGGAAATCTGCACTACAATGAAGTCTCACTTCCACCTGGTCAAAAGGGCCATCTGAAAAAAGTGTAAAATCCATAAAGGCACGACAGGCCATGGAGAACTGGGAGCCTTCTTATGCTGATGGGCGGGATGTAAATTGCCAACAGCCACTCTGGAGAAGTGTATGGTGTTTCCTGAAACATCTAAAAAACAAAGCAACAGAGCCTAGGGCACTTCCACTTATGGTCCTATAGCTTAGGGAAATTAAAATCAAAAAGACACAGCCACCCCAAAGTTTGGGACGCCTCCGTTTACAAGAACCTCGTTTACCGTACAAGTTCAATATCACAGAAAGTGAAAAATGGATAAAGAACTTGAGGTACTTACGTACAATGCAGTATCACTCAGCAATGAAATCTATGTCATCAGGCCCTTAGCAGCATAATGAGTGGATTCAGGTACGATGATTCTAACTGAAATAAGTCACACAGAAAAAGAAACATCATAAGATATCAGTAATACACGGAATGTAAACTTGACTACACAGGAACTGCATTCCAAAACAGAACAGGGTCTCAAATTTAGAAAACCAACTTATGCTTGCTTAAGGGTAAAGGTGAGTTGGGGTGCTGCATAAAACCAGAGATTGAAATGAGCACAGATAAAGTTCCTTAAGCCAAATATGGAATAGACAAGAGCTACTCCTTGCTCAACGAAATGGACTCAACACCCCATATTAAACGCCTAAGAATGTACCTGACTAGTAAGTATCTTAAAACCTATGGATTGCTATGTCTCCAAAAGAGAATCAAGCGTGTGTACAGGGGCATAAACGCAGCAGTGATAGGATTGGAGAGGTTCGGTGAGCAAATGAAGACCCTTTGAAGTCATATTGCATGGTACCCATTACACGGGTCTCAACTCTCCAGGTTTTAGGTATTCTTCCTTCAGCTAAAACATGCATGTGGAACCCAGAGTATGATCAACCATGTGAACGGGAGACGTGTTCAAATATGTCTCAGTTTTCCTCCCCTGGTACTCGGGTGCAACATTCCAGACGCTTTACTAACACTCTCCCGACTTGGAGAGTCAGTCCCTTTAACCTCCTGTTTGGCCCAGTTTGCAATTTCTGCGGAAGATGAACAGGAATAGCGAGAACCAATGAGAGGCTAGCTGGAGGTGTCTGAACGGGCAAATTTAACTCTCATTTCCCACCAGGAAGAGGAATTAACCAAAGGCTCAGCGTGCCGGGCCGGAACCAGATTAGGGCCTGAAGCCATCCTGCGGTGTTGCGGCCAGGTCACAAGAAAGCGTGTTGAAGAAAGGAGCTCAGGGGCACTGTAATTCACAAACCTGCAGAGTTATAAATGACAGCTATCGTCCAAAAATAGACTGAAGTAAGGCTGCCAAGAGGACTTGAAAGCGGGGCAGAATTGCAGGAAACCGATTTCAGGAGGTAGACTGGAATTGCATTGAAAGCATAGGAAAAGAGGCAGAACGTCCACAATGATGCACTTGGCCAAAAAGGGCGTATGCGTTTTTTCCTGAATATATTCAGGAAAAAACGCATACGCCCTTTTTGGCCAACCAAGCAAGCTTGCAAAGGAAATCTGCACTACAATGAAGTCTCACTTCCCCCCGGTCAAAAGGGCCATCTGAAAAAAGTGTAAAATCCAGAAAGGCAGGACAGGCCATTGAGAACTGGGAGCCTTGTTATGCTGATGGGCTGGATGTAAATTGCCAACAGACACTTGGGAGAAGTGTATGGTGTTTCCTGAAACATCTAAAAAACAAAGCAACAGAGCCTAGGGCACTTCCACTTATGGTCCTATAGCTTAGGGAAATTAAAATCAAAAAGACACAGCCACCCCAAAGTTTGGGACGCCTCTGTGTACAAGAACCTCGTTTACAATACAAGTTCAACATCGCAGAAAGTGAAAAATGGATAAAGGAGTTGTGGTATTTACTTACAAAGCAATATCACTCAGCAATGAAATCTGTGTCATCAGGCCCTTAGCAGCACAATGAGTGGATTCAGGTATGATGATTCTAACTGAAATAAGTCACACAGAAAAAGAAACATCATAAGATATCAGTAATACACGTAATGTAAACTTGGCTACACAGGAACTGAATTACAGAACAGAACAGGGTCTCAAATTTAGAAAACCAACTTATGCTTGCTTAAGGGGAAAGGTGAGTTGTGGTGCTGCATAAAACCAGAGATTGAAATGAGCACAGATAAAGTTCCTTAAGCCAAATATGGAATAGACAAGAGCTACTCCTTGCTCAACGAAATGGACTCAACACCCCATATTAAACGCCTAAGAATGTACCTGACTAGTAAGTATCTTAAAACCTATGGATTGCTATGTCTCCGAAAGAGAATCAAGCATGTGTACAGGGGCATAAACGCAGCAGTGATAGGATTGGAGAGGTTCGGTGAGCAAATGAAGACCCTTTGAAGTCATATTGCATGGTACCCATTCCACGGGTTTCAACTACCCAGGTTTAAGGTATTCTTCCTTCAGCTAAAACATGCATGTGGAACCTAGAGTATGATCAACCATGTGATCGGGAGACGTGTTCAAATATGTCTCAGTTTTCGTACCCTGGTACTCGGGTGCAACATTCCAGACGCTTTACTAACACTCTCCCCACTTGGAGAGTCAGTCCCTTTAACCTCCTGTTTGGCCCAGTTTGCAATTTCTGCGGAAGATGAACAGGAATATCGAGAACCAATGTGAGACTAGCTGGAGGTGTCTGGACGGGCAAATTTAACTCTCATTTCCCACCAAGAAGAGGAATTAACCAAAGGCTCAGCGTGCCGTGCCGGAACCAGATTAGGGCCTGAAGCCATCCTGGGTGTTTCGGCCAGCTCACAAGAAAGCGAGTTGAAGAAAGGAGCTCAGGGGCACTGTAATTCACAAACCTGCAGAGTTATAAATGACAGCTATCGTCCAAAAATAGACTGAAGTAAGGCTGCCAAGAGGACTTGAAAGCGGGGCAGAATTGCAGGAAACCGATTTCAGGAGGTAGACTGGAATTGCATTGAAAGCATAGGAAAAGAGGCAGAACGTCCACAATGATGCACTTGGCCAAAAAGGGCGTATGCGTTTTTTCCTGAATATATTCAGGAAAAAACGCATACGCCCTTTTTGGCCAACCAAGCAACCTTGCAAAGGAAATCTGCACTACAATGAAGTCTCACTTCCCCCCGGTCAAAAGGGCTATCTGAAAAAAATGTAAAATCCAGAAAGGCAGGACAGGCCATGGAGAACTGGGAGCCTTGTTATGCTGATGGGCGGGATGTAAATTGCCAACAACCACTCCGGAGAAGTGTATGGTGTTTCCTGAAACATCTAAAAAACAAAGCAACAGAACCTAGGGCACTTCCACTTATGGTCCTATAGCTTAGGGAAATTAAAATCAAAAAGACACAGCCACCCCAAAGTTTGGAACGGCTCTGTTTACAAGAACCTCGTTTACAGTACAAGTTCAACATCGCAGAAAGTGAAAAATGGATAAAGAAGTTGTGGTATTTACTTACAAAGCAATATCACTCAGCAATGAAATCTGTGTCATCAGGCACTTAGCAGCACAATGAGTGGATTCAGGTATGATGATTCTAACTGAAATAAGTCACACAGAAAAAGAAACATCATAAGATATCAGTAATACACGGAATGTAAACTTGGCTACACAGGAACTGAATTACAGAACAGAACAGGGTCTCAAATTTAGAAAACCAACTTATGCTTGCTTAAGGGGAAAGGTGAGTTGGGGTGCTGCATAAAACCAGAGATTGAAATGAGCACAGATAAAGTTCCTTAAGCCAAATATGGAATAGACAAGAGCTACTCCTTGCTCAACGAAATGGACTCAACACCGCATATTAAACGCCTAAGAATGTAACTGACTAGTAAGTATATTAAAACCTATAGATTGCTATGTCTCCGAAAGAGAATCAAGCATGTGTACAGGGGTATAAACGCAGCAGTGGTAGGATTGGAGAGGTTCAGTGAGCAAATGAAGACCCTTTGAAGTCATATTGCATGGTACCCATTCCACGGGTTTCAACTACCCAGGTTTTAGGTATTCTTCCTTCAGCTAAAACATGCATGTGGAACCCAGAGTATGATCAACCGTGTGATCGGGAGACGTGTTCAAATATGTCTCAGTTTTCCTCCCCTGGTAGTCGGGTGCAACATTCCAGACGCTTTACTAACACTCTCCCCACTTGGAGAGTCAGCGCCTTTAACCTCCTGTTTGGCCCAGTTTGCAATTTCTGCGGAAGATGAACAGGAATAGCGAGAACCAATGAGAGGCTAGCTGGAGGTGTCTGGACGGGCAAATTTAACTCTCATTTCCCACCAGGAAGAGGAATTAAACAAAGGCTCAGCGTTCCGTGACGGAACCAGATTAGGGCCTGAAGCCATCATGCGGTGTTGCAGCTAGCTCACAAGAAAGCGAGTTGAACAAAGGAGCTCAGGGGCACTGTAATTCACAAAACTGCAGACTTATAAATGACAGCTATCGTCCAAAAATAGACTGAAGTAAGGCTGCCAAGAGGACTTGAAAGCGGGGCAGAATTGCAGGAAACCGATTTCAGGAGGTAGACTGGAATTGCATTGAAAGCATAGGAAAAGAGGCAGAACGTCCACAATGATGCACTTGGACAAAAAGGGCGTATGTGTTTTTTCCTTAATATATTCAGGAAAAAACGCATACGCCCTTTTTGGCCAACCAAGCAAGCTTGCAAAGGAAATCTGCACTACAATGAAGTCTCACTTCCCCCAGGTCAAAAGGGCCATCTGAAAAAAGTGTAAAATCCAGAAAGGCAGGACAGGCCATGGAGAACTGGGAGCCTTGTTATGCTGAAGGGCGGGATGTAAATTGCGAACAACCACTCGGGAGAAGTGTATGGTGTTTCCTGAAACATCTAAAAAACAAAGCAACAGAGCCTAGGGCACTTCCACTTATGGTCCTATAGCTTAGGGAAATTAAAATCAAAAAGACACAGCCACCCCAAAGTTTGGAACGGCTCTGTTTACAAGAACCTCGTTTAAAACACAAGTTCAACATCGCAGAAAGTGAAAAATGGATAAAAAAGTTGTGGTATTTACTTACAAAGCAATATCACTCAGCAATGAAATCTGTGTCATCAGGCCCTTAGCAGCACAATGAGTGGATTCAGGTATGATGATTCTAACTGAAATAAGTCACACAGAAAAAGAAACATCATAAGATATCAGTAATACACGGAATGGAAACTTGGCTACACAGGAACTGAATTACAGAACAGAACAGGGTCTCAAATTTAGAAAACCAACTTATGATTGCTTAAGGGTAAAGGTGAGTTGGGGTGCTGCATAAAACCAGAGATTGAAATGAGCACAGATAAAGTTCCTTAAGCCAAATATGGAATAGACAAGAGCTACTCCTTGCTCAACGAAATGGACTCAACACCGCATATTAAACGCCTAAGAATGTACCTGACTAGTAAGTATCTTAAAACCTATGGATTGCTATGTCTCCGAAAGAGAATCAAGCATGTGTACAGGGGCATAAACGCAGCAGTGATAGGATTGGAGAGGTTCGGTGAGCAAATGAAGACCCTTTGAAGTCATATTGCATGGTACCCATTACACGGGTCTTAACTCTCCAGGTTTAAGGTATTCTTCCTTCAGCTAAAACATGCATGTGGAACCCAAGTATGATCAACCATGTGAACGGGAGACGTGTTCAAATATGTCTCAGTTTTCCTCCCCTGGTACTCGGGTGCAACATTCCAGACGCTTTACTAACACTCTCCCCACTTGGAGAGTCAGCGCCTTTAACCTCCTGTTTGGCCCAGTTTGCAAATTCTGCGGAAGATGAACAGGAATAGCGAGAACCAATGAGAGACTAGCTGGAGGTGTCTGGACGGGCAAATTTAACTCTCATTTCCCACCAGGAAGAGGAAATAACCAAAGGCTCAGCGTGCCGTACCGGAACCAGATTAGGGCCTGAAGACATCCTGCGGTGTTGCGGCCAGGTCACAAGAAAGCAAGTTGAAGAAAGGAGCTCAGGGGCACTGTAATTCACAAACCTGCAGAGTTATAAATGACAGCTATCGTCCAAAAATAGACTGAAGTAAGGCTGCAAAGAGGACTTGAAAGCGGGGCAGAATTGCAGGATACCGATTTCAGGAGGTAGACTGGAATTGCATTGAAAACATAGGAAAAGAGGCAGAACGTCCACAATGATGCACTTGGCCAAAAAGGGCGTATGCGTTTTTTCCTGAATATATTCAGGAAAAAACGCATACGCCCTTTTTGGCCAACCAAGCAAGCTTGCAAAGGAAATCTGCACTACAATGAAGTCTCACTTCCCCCCGGTCAAAAGGGCCATCTGAAAAAAGTGTAAAATCCAGAAAGGCAGGACAGGCCATGGAGAACTGGGAGCCTTGTTATGCTGATGGGCGGGATGTAAATTGCCAACAACCACTCGGGAGAAGTGTATGGTGTTTCCTGAAACATCTAAAAAACAAAGCAACAGAACCTAGGGCACTTCCACTTATGGTCCTATAGCTTAGGGAAATTAAAATCAAAAAGACACAGCCACCCCAAAGTTTCGAACGGCTCTGTTTACAAGAACCTCGTTTACAGTACAAGTTCAACATCGCAGAAAGTGAAAAATGGATAAAGAAGTTGTGGTATTTACTTACAAAGCAATATCACTCAGCAATGAAATCTGTGTCATCAGGCCCTTAGCAGCACAATGAGTGGATTCAGGTATGATGATTCTAACTGAAATAAGTCACACAGAAAAAGAAACATCATCAGATATCAGTAATACACGGAATGTAAACTTGGCTACACAGGAACTGAATTACAGAACAGAACAGGGTCTCAAATTTAGAAAACCAACTTATGCTTGCTTAAGGGTAAAGGTGAGTTGGGGTGCTGCATAAAACCAGAGATTGAAATGAGCACAGATAAAGTTCCTTAAGCCAAATATGGAATAGACAAGAGCTACTCCTTGCTCAACGAAATGGACTCAACACCGCATATTAAACGCCTAAGAATGTACCTGACTAGTAAGTATCTTAAAACCTATGGATTGCTATGTCTCTGAAAGAGAATCATGCATGTGTACAGGGGCATAAACGCAGCAGTGATAGGATTGGAGAGGTTCGGTGAGCAAATGAAGACCCTTTGAAGTCATATTGCATGGTACCCATTCCACGGGTTTCAACTACCCAGGTTTAAGGTATTCTCCCTTCAGCTAAAACATGCATGTGGAACCTAGAGTATGATCAACCATGTGATCGGGAGACGTGTTCAAATATGTCTCAGTTTTCGTACCCTGGTACTCAGGTGCAACATTCCAGACGCTTTACTAACACTCTCCCGACTTGCAGAGTCAGTCCCTTTAACCTCCTGTTTGGCCCAGTTTGCAATTTCTGCGGAAGATGAACAGGAATAGTGAGAACCAATGATAGGCTAGCTGGAGGTGTCTGGACGGGCAAATTTAACTCTCATTTCCCACCAGGAGGACGAAATAACCAAAGGCTCAGCGTGCCGTGCCAGAACCAGATTAGGGCCTGAAGCCATCCTGCGGTGTTGCGGCCAGGTCACAAGAAAGCGAGTTGAAGAAAGGAGCTCAGGGGCACTGTAATTCGCAAACCTGCAGAGTTATAAATGACAGCTATCGTCCAAAAATAGACTGAAGTAAGGCTGCCAAGAGGACTTGAAAGCGGGGCAGAATTGCAGGAAACCGATTTCAGGAGGTAGACTGGAATTGCATTGAAAGCATAGGAAAAGAGGCAGAACGTCCACAATGATGCACTTGGCCAAAAAGGGCGTATGCGTTTTTTCCTGAATATATTCAGGAAAAAACGCATACGCCCTTTTTGGCCAACCAAGCAAGCTTGCAAAGGAAATCTGCACTACAATGAAGTCTCACTTCCCCCCGGTCAAAAGGGCCATCTGAAAAAAGTGTAAAATCCAGAAAGGCAGGACAGGCCATGGAGAACTGGGAGCCTTGTTATGCTGATGGGCGGGATGTAAATTGCCAACAACCACTCGGGAGAAGTGTATGGTGTTTCCTGAAACATCTAAAAAACAAAGCAACAGAGCCTAGGGCACTTCCACTTATGGTCCTATAGCTTAGAATTTAAAATCAAAAAGACAAAGGCACCCCAAAGTTTGGAATGGCTCTGTTTACAAGAACCTCATTTACAGTACAAGTTCAACATCGCAGAAAGTGAAAAATGGATAAAAAAGTTGTGGTATTTACTTACAAAGCAATATCACTCAGCAATGAAATCTATGTCATCAGGCCCTTAGTAGCACAATGAGTGGATTCAGGTATGATGATTCTAGCTGAAATAAGTCACACAGAAAAAGAAACATCATAAGATATCAGTAATACACGGAATGTAAACTTGGCTACACAGGAACTGAATTACAGAACAGAACAGGGTCTCAAATTTAGAAAACCAACTTATGCTTGCTTAAGGGTAAAGGTGAGTTGGGGTGCTGCATAAAACCAGAGATTGAAATGAGCACAGATAAAGTTCCTTAAGCCAAATATGGAATAGACAAGAGCTACTCCTTGCTCAACGAAATGGACTCAACACCGCATATTAAACGCCTAAGAATGTACCTGACTAGTAAGTATCTTAAAACCTATGGATTGCTATGTCTCCGAAAGAGAATCAAGCACGTGTACAGGGGCATAAACGCAGCAGTGATAGGATTGGAGAGGTTCGGTGAGCAAATGAAGACCCTTTGAAGTCATATTGCATGGTACCCATTCCACGGGTTTCAACTACCCAGGTTTAAGGTATTCTTCCTTCAGCTAAAACATGCATGTGGAACCTAGAGTATGATCAACCATGTGATCGGGAGACGTGTGCAAATATGTCTCAGTTTTCGTACCCTGGTACTCGGGTGCAACATTCCAGACGCTTTACTAACACTCTCCCCACTTGGAGAGTCAGTCCCTTTAACCTCCTGTTTGGCCCAGTTTGCAATTTCTGCAGAAGATGAACAGGAATAGCGAGAACCAATGAGAGACTAGCTGGAGGTGTCTGGACGGGCAAATTTAACTCTCATTTCCCACAAGGAAGAGGAATTAAACAAAGGCTCAGCGTTCCGTGACGGAACCAGATTAGGGCCTGAAGCCATCATGCGGTGTTGCAGCTAGCTCACAAGAAAGAGAGTTGAAGAAAGGAGCTAAGGGGCACTGTAATTCACAAACCTGCAGACTTATAAATGACAGCTATCGTCCAAAAATATACTGAAGTAAGGCTGCCAAGAGGACTTGAAAGCGGGGCAGAATTGCAGGAAACCGATTTCAGGAGGTAGACTGGAATTGCATTGAAAGCATAGGAAAAGAGGCAGAACGTCCACAATGATGCACTTGGACAAAAAGGGCGTATGCGTTTTTTCCTTAATATATTCAGGAAAAAACGCATACGCCCTTTTTGGCCAACCAAGGAAGCTTGCAAAGGAAATCTGCACTACAATGAAGTCTCACTTCCCCCAGGTCAAAAGGGCCATCTGAAAAAAGTGTAAAATCCAGAAAGGCAGGACAGGCCATGGAGAACTGGGAGCCTTGTTATGCTGAAGGGCAGGATGTAAATTGCGAACAACCACTCAGGAGAAGTGTATGGTGTTTCCTGAAACATCTAAAAAACAAAGCAACAGAGCCTAGGGCACTTCCACTTATGGTCCTATAGCTTAGGGAATTTAAAATCAAAAAGACACAGCCACCCCAAAGTTTGGAACGGCTCTGTTTACAAGAACCTCGTTTAAAACAAAAGTTCAACATCGCAGAAAGTGAAAAATGGTTAAAAAAGTTGTGGTATTTACTTACAAAGCAATATCACTCAGCAATGAAATCTGTGTCATCAGGCCCTTAGCAGCACAATGAGTGGATTCAGGTATGATGATTCTAACTGAAATAAGTCACACAGAAAAAGAAACATCATAAGATATCAGTAATACACGGAATGTAAACTTGGCTACACAGGAACTGAATTACAGAACAGAACAGGGTCTCAAATTTAGAAAACCAACTTATGCTTGCTTAAGGGTAAAGGTGAGTTGGGGTGCTGCATAAAACCAGAGATTGAAATGAGCACAGATAAAGTTCCTTAAGCCAAATATGGAATAGACAAGAGCTACTCCTTGCTCAACGAAATGGACTCAACATCGCATATTAAACGCCTAAGAATGTACCTGACTAGTAAGTATCTTAAAACCTATGGATTGCTATGTCTCCGAAAGAGAATCAAGCATGTGTACAGGGGAATAAACGCAGCAGTGATAGGATTGGAGAGGTTCGGTGAGCAAATGAAGACCCTTTGAAGTCATATTGCATGGTACCCATTCCACAGGTTTCAAATACACAGGTTTAAGGTATTCTTCCTTCAGCGAAAACATGCATGTGGAACCCAAGTATGATCAACCATGTGAACGGGAGACGTGTTCAAATATGTCTCAGTTTTCCTCCCCTGGTACTCGGGTGCAACATTCCAGACGCTTTACTAACACTCTCCCCACTTGGAAAGTCAGCGCCTTTAACCTCCTGTTTGGCCCAGTTTGCAATTTCTGCGGAAGATGAACAGGAATAGCGAGAACCAATGAGAGACTAGCTGGAGGTGTCTGGACGGGCAAATTTAACTCTCATTTCCCACCAGGAAGAGGAAATAACCAAAGGCTCAGCATGCCGTGCCGGAACCAGATTAGGGCCTGAAGACATCCTGCGGTGTTGCGGCCAGGTCACAAGAAAGCGAGTTGAAGAAAGGAGCTCAGGGGCACTGTAATTCACAAACCTGCAGAGTTATAAATGACAGCTATCGTCCAAAAATAGACTGAAGTAAGGCTGCCAAGAGGACTTGAAAGCGGGGCAGAATTGCAGGAAACCGATTTCAGGAGGTAGACTGGAATTGCATTGAAAGCATAGGAAAAGAGGCAGAACGTCCACAATGATGCACTTGGCCAAAAAGGGCGTATGCGTTTTTTCCTGAATATATTCAGGAAAAAACGCATACACCCTTTTTGGCCAACCAAGCAAGCTTGCAAAGGAAATCTGCACTACAATGAAGTCTCACTTCCCCCCGGTCAAAAGGGCCATCTGAAAAAAGTGTAAAATCCAGAAAGGCAGGACAGGCCATGGAGAACTGGGAGCCTTGTTATGCTGATGGGCGGGATGTAAATTGCCAACAACCACTCGGGAGAAGTGTATGGTGTTTCCTGAAACATCTAAAAAACAAAGCAACAGAGCCTAGGGCACTTCCACTTATGGTCCTATAGCTTAGGGAAATTAAATTCAAAAAGACACAGCCACCCCAAAGTTTGGAACGGCTCTGTTTACAAGAACCTCGTTTACAGTACAAGTTCAACATCGCAGAAAGTGAAAAATGGATAAAGAACTTGTGGTACTTACGTACAATGCAGTATCACTCAGCAATGAAATCTATGTCATCAGGCCCGTAGCAGCACAATGAGTGGATTCAGGTACGATGATTCTAACTGAAATAAGTCACACAGAAAAAGAAACATCATAAGATATCAGTAATACACGGAATGTAAACTTGGCTACACAGGAACTGAATTACAGAACAGAACAGGGTCTCAAATTTAGAAAACCAACTTATGCTTGCTTAAGGGGAAAGGTGAGTTGGGGTGCTGCATAAAACCAGAGATTGAAATGAGCACAGATAAAGTTCCTTAAGCCAAATATGGAATAGACAAGAGCTACTCCTTGCTCAACGAAATGGACTCAACACCGCATATTAAATGCCTAAGAATGTACCTGACTAGTAAGTATCTTAAAACCTATGGATTGCTATGTCTCCGAAAGAGAATCAAGCATGTGTACAGGGGCATAAACGCAGCAGTGATAGGATTGGAGAGGTTCGGTGAGCAAATGAAGACCCTTTGAAGTCATATTGCATGGTACCCATTCCACGGGTTTCAACTACCCAGGTTTAAGGTATTCTTCCTTCAGCTAAAACATGCATGTGGGACCTAGAGTATGATCAACCATGTGACCGGGAGACGTGTTCAAATATGTCTCAGTTTTCGTACCCTGGTACTCGGGTGCAACATTCCAGACGCTTTACTAACACTCTCCCCACTTGGAGAGTCAGTCCCTTTAACCTCCTGTTTGGCCCAGTTTGCAATTTCTGTGGAAGATTAACAGGAATAGCGAGAACCAATGAGAGACTAGCTGGAGGTGTCTGGATGGGCAAATTTAACTCTCATTTCCCACCAGGAAGAGGAATTAACCAAAGGCTCAGCGTGCCGTGCCAGAATCAGATTAGGGCCTGAAGACATCCTGCGGTGTTGCGGCCAGGTCACAAGAAAGCGAGTTGAAGAAAGGAGCTCAGGGGCACTGTAATTCACAAACCTGCAGAGTTATAAATGACAGCTATTGTCCAAAAATAGACTGAAGTAAGGCTGGCAAGAGGACTTGAAAGCGGGGCAGAATTGCAGGAAACCGATTTCAGGAGGTAGACTGGAATTGCATTGAAAGCATAGGAAAAGAGGCAGAACGTCCACAATGATGCACTTGGCCAAAAAGGGCGTATGCGTTTTTTCCTGAATATATTCAGGAAAAAACGCATACGCCGTTTTTCGCCAACCAAGCAAGCTTGCAAAGGAAATCTGCACTACAATGAAGTCTCACTTCCCCCCGGTCAAAAGGGCCATCTGAAAAAAGTGTAAAATCCAGAAAGGCAGGACAGGCCATGGAGAACTGGGAGCCTTGTTATGCTGATGGGCGGGATGTAAATTGCCAACAGACACTCGGGAGAAGTGTATGGTGTTTCCTGAAACATCTAAAAAACAAAGCAACAGAGCCTAGGGCACTTCCACTTATGGTCCTATAGCTTAGGGAATTTAAAATCAAAAAGACACAGCCACCCCAAAGTTTGGAACGGCTCTGTTTACAAGAACCTCGTTTACAGTACAAGTTCAACATCGCAGAAAGTGAAAAATGGATAAAGAACTTGTGGTACTTACGTACAATGCAGTATCACTCAGCAATGAAATCTGTGTCATCAGGCCCTTAGCAGCACAATGAGTGGATTCAGGTACGATGATTCTAACTGAAATAAGTCACACAGAAAAAGAAACATCATAAGATATCAGTAATACACGGAATGTAAACTTGGCTACACAGGAACTGAATTACAGAACAGAACAGGGTCTCAAATTTAGAAAACCAACTTATGCTTGCTTAAGGGTAAAGGTGAGTTGGGGTGCTGCATAAAACCAGAGATTGAAATGAGCACAGATAAAGTTCCTTAAGCCAAATATGGAATAGACAAGAGCTACTCCTTGCTCAACGAAATGGACTCAACACCGCATATTAAACGCCTAAGAATGTACCTGACTAGTAAGTATCTTAAAACCTATGGATTGCTATGTCTCCGAAAGAGAATCAAGCACGTGTACAGGGGCATAAACGCAGCAGTGATAGGATTGGAGAGGTTCGGTGAGCAAATGAAGACCCTTTGAAGTCATATTGCATGGTACCCATTCCACGGGTTTCAACTACCCAGGTTTAAGGTATTCTTCCTTCAGCTAAAACATGCATGTGGAACCTAGAGTATGATCAACCATGTGATCGGGAGACGTGTGCAAATATGTCTCAGTTTTCGTACCCTGGTACTCGGGTGCAACATTCCAGACGCTTTACTAACACTCTCCCCACTTGGAGAGTCAGTCCCTTTAACCTCCTGTTTGGCCCAGTTTGCAATTTCTGCAGAAGATGAACAGGAATAGCGAGAACCAATGAGAGACTAGCTGGAGGTGTCTGGACGGGCAAATTTAACTCTCATTTCCCACAAGGAAGAGGAATTAAACAAAGGCTCAGCGTTCCGTGACGGAACCAGATTAGGGCCTGAAGCCATCATGCGGTGTTGCAGCTAGCTCACAAGAAAGAGAGTTGAAGAAAGGAGCTAAGGGGCACTGTAATTCACAAACCTGCAGACTTATAAATGACAGCTATCGTCCAAAAATATACTGAAGTAAGGCTGCCAAGAGGACTTGAAAGCGGGGCAGAATTGCAGGAAACCGATTTCAGGAGGTAGACTGGAATTGCATTGAAAGCATAGGAAAAGAGGCAGAACGTCCACAATGATGCACTTGGACAAAAAGGGCGTATGCGTTTTTTCCTTAATATATTCAGGAAAAAACGCATACGCCCTTTTTGGCCAACCAAGGAAGCTTGCAAAGGAAATCTGCACTACAATGAAGTCTCACTTCCCCCAGGTCAAAAGGGCCATCTGAAAAAAGTGTAAAATCCAGAAAGGCAGGACAGGCCATGGAGAACTGGGAGCCTTGTTATGCTGAAGGGCAGGATGTAAATTGCGAACAACCACTCAGGAGAAGTGTATGGTGTTTCCTGAAACATCTAAAAAACAAAGCAACAGAGCCTAGGGCACTTCCACTTATGGTCCTATAGCTTAGGGAATTTAAAATCAAAAAGACACAGCCACCCCAAAGTTTGGAACGGCTCTGTTTACAAGAACCTCGTTTAAAACAAAAGTTCAACATCGCAGAAAGTGAAAAATGGTTAAAAAAGTTGTGGTATTTACTTACAAAGCAATATCACTCAGCAATGAAATCTGTGTCATCAGGCCCTTAGCAGCACAATGAGTGGATTCAGGTATGATGATTCTAACTGAAATAAGTCACACAGAAAAAGAAACATCATAAGATATCAGTAATACACGGAATGTAAACTTGGCTACACAGGAACTGAATTACAGAACAGAACAGGGTCTCAAATTTAGAAAACCAACTTATGCTTGCTTAAGGGTAAAGGTGAGTTGGGGTGCTGCATAAAACCAGAGATTGAAATGAGCACAGATAAAGTTCCTTAAGCCAAATATGGAATAGACAAGAGCTACTCCTTGCTCAACGAAATGGACTCAACATCGCATATTAAACGCCTAAGAATGTACCTGACTAGTAAGTATCTTAAAACCTATGGATTGCTATGTCTCCGAAAGAGAATCAAGCATGTGTACAGGGGAATAAACGCAGCAGTGATAGGATTGGAGAGGTTCGGTGAGCAAATGAAGACCCTTTGAAGTCATATTGCATGGTACCCATTCCACAGGTTTCAAATACACAGGTTTAAGGTATTCTTCCTTCAGCGAAAACATGCATGTGGAACCCAAGTATGATCAACCATGTGAACGGGAGACGTGTTCAAATATGTCTCAGTTTTCCTCCCCTGGTACTCGGGTGCAACATTCCAGACGCTTTACTAACACTCTCCCCACTTGGAAAGTCAGCGCCTTTAACCTCCTGTTTGGCCCAGTTTGCAATTTCTGCGGAAGATGAACAGGAATAGCGAGAACCAATGAGAGACTAGCTGGAGGTGTCTGGACGGGCAAATTTAACTCTCATTTCCCACCAGGAAGAGGAAATAACCAAAGGCTCAGCATGCCGTGCCGGAACCAGATTAGGGCCTGAAGACATCCTGCGGTGTTGCGGCCAGGTCACAAGAAAGCGAGTTGAAGAAAGGAGCTCAGGGGCACTGTAATTCACAAACCTGCAGAGTTATAAATGACAGCTATCGTCCAAAAATAGACTGAAGTAAGGCTGCCAAGAGGACTTGAAAGCGGGGCAGAATTGCAGGAAACCGATTTCAGGAGGTAGACTGGAATTGCATTGAAAGCATAGGAAAAGAGGCAGAACGTCCACAATGATGCACTTGGCCAAAAAGGGCGTATGCGTTTTTTCCTGAATATATTCAGGAAAAAACGCATACACCCTTTTTGGCCAACCAAGCAAGCTTGCAAAGGAAATCTGCACTACAATGAAGTCTCACTTCCCCCCGGTCAAAAGGGCCATCTGAAAAAAGTGTAAAATCCAGAAAGGCAGGACAGGCCATGGAGAACTGGGAGCCTTGTTATGCTGATGGGCGGGATGTAAATTGCCAACAACCACTCGGGAGAAGTGTATGGTGTTTCCTGAAACATCTAAAAAACAAAGCAACAGAGCCTAGGGCACTTCCACTTATGGTCCTATAGCTTAGGGAAATTAAATTCAAAAAGACACAGCCACCCCAAAGTTTGGAACGGCTCTGTTTACAAGAACCTCGTTTACAGTACAAGTTCAACATCGCAGAAAGTGAAAAATGGATAAAGAACTTGTGGTACTTACGTACAATGCAGTATCACTCAGCAATGAAATCTATGTCATCAGGCCCGTAGCAGCACAATGAGTGGATTCAGGTACGATGATTCTAACTGAAATAAGTCACACAGAAAAAGAAACATCATAAGATATCAGTAATACACGGAATGTAAACTTGGCTACACAGGAACTGAATTACAGAACAGAACAGGGTCTCAAATTTAGAAAACCAACTTATGCTTGCTTAAGGGGAAAGGTGAGTTGGGGTGCTGCATAAAACCAGAGATTGAAATGAGCACAGATAAAGTTCCTTAAGCCAAATATGGAATAGACAAGAGCTACTCCTTGCTCAACGAAATGGACTCAACACCGCATATTAAATGCCTAAGAATGTACCTGACTAGTAAGTATCTTAAAACCTATGGATTGCTATGTCTCCGAAAGAGAATCAAGCATGTGTACAGGGGCATAAACGCAGCAGTGATAGGATTGGAGAGGTTCGGTGAGCAAATGAAGACCCTTTGAAGTCATATTGCATGGTACCCATTCCACGGGTTTCAACTACCCAGGTTTAAGGTATTCTTCCTTCAGCTAAAACATGCATGTGGGACCTAGAGTATGATCAACCATGTGACCGGGAGACGTGTTCAAATATGTCTCAGTTTTCGTACCCTGGTACTCGGGTGCAACATTCCAGACGCTTTACTAACACTCTCCCCACTTGGAGAGTCAGTCCCTTTAACCTCCTGTTTGGCCCAGTTTGCAATTTCTGTGGAAGATTAACAGGAATAGCGAGAACCAATGAGAGACTAGCTGGAGGTGTCTGGATGGGCAAATTTAACTCTCATTTCCCACCAGGAAGAGGAATTAACCAAAGGCTCAGCGTGCCGTGCCAGAATCAGATTAGGGCCTGAAGACATCCTGCGGTGTTGCGGCCAGGTCACAAGAAAGCGAGTTGAAGAAAGGAGCTCAGGGGCACTGTAATTCACAAACCTGCAGAGTTATAAATGACAGCTATTGTCCAAAAATAGACTGAAGTAAGGCTGGCAAGAGGACTTGAAAGCGGGGCAGAATTGCAGGAAACCGATTTCAGGAGGTAGACTGGAATTGCATTGAAAGCATAGGAAAAGAGGCAGAACGTCCACAATGATGCACTTGGCCAAAAAGGGCGTATGCGTTTTTTCCTGAATATATTCAGGAAAAAACGCATACGCCGTTTTTCGCCAACCAAGCAAGCTTGCAAAGGAAATCTGCACTACAATGAAGTCTCACTTCCCCCCGGTCAAAAGGGCCATCTGAAAAAAGTGTAAAATCCAGAAAGGCAGGACAGGCCATGGAGAACTGGGAGCCTTGTTATGCTGATGGGCGGGATGTAAATTGCCAACAGACACTCGGGAGAAGTGTATGGTGTTTCCTGAAACATCTAAAAAACAAAGCAACAGAGCCTAGGGCACTTCCACTTATGGTCCTATAGCTTAGGGAATTTAAAATCAAAAAGACACAGCCACCCCAAAGTTTGGAACGGCTCTGTTTACAAGAACCTCGTTTACAGTACAAGTTCAACATCGCAGAAAGTGAAAAATGGATAAAGAACTTGTGGTACTTACGTACAATGCAGTATCACTCAGCAATGAAATCTGTGTCATCAGGCCCTTAGCAGCACAATGAGTGGATTCAGGTACGATGATTCTAACTGAAATAAGTCACACAGAAAAAGAAACATCATAAGATATCAGTAATACACGGAATGTAAACTTGGCTACACAGGAACTGAATTACAGAACAGAACAGGGTCTCAAATTTAGAAAACCAACTTATGCTTGCTTAAGGGTAAAGGTGAGTTGGGGTGCTGCATAAAACCAGAGATTGAAATGAGCACAGATAAAGTTCCTTAAGCCAAATATGGAATAGACAAGAGCTACTCCTTGCTCAACGAAATGGACTCAACACCCCATATTAAACGCCTAAGAATGTACCTGACTAGTAAGTATCTTAAAACCTATGGATTGCTATGTCTCCGAAAGAGAATCAAGCATGTGTACAGGGGCATAAACGCAGCAGTGATAGGATTGGAGAGGTTCGGTGAGCAAATGAAGACCCTTTGAAGTCATATTGCATGGTACCCATTCCACGGGTTTCAAATACACAGGTTTAAGGTATTCTTCCTTCAGCTAAAACATGCATGTGGAACCCAAGTATGATCAACAATGTGAACGGGAGACGTGTTCAAATATGTCTCAGTTTTCCTCCCCTGGTACTCGGGTGCAACATTCCAGACGCTTTACTAACACTCTCCCCACTTGGAGAGTCAGTCCCTTTAACCTCCTGTTTGGCCCAGTTTGCAATTTCTGTGGAAGATGAACAGGAATAGCGAGAACCAATGAGAGACTAGCTGGAGGTGTCTGGATGGGCAAATTTAACTCTCATTTCCCACCAGGAAGAGGAATTAACCAAAGGCTCAGCGTGCCGTGCCAGAACCAGATTAGGGCCTGAAGACATCCTGCGGTGTTGCGGCCAGGTCACAAGAAAGCGAGTTGAAGAAAGGAGCTCAGGGGCACTGTAATTCACAAACCTGCAGAGTTATAAATGACAGCTATTGTCCAAAAATAGACTGAAGTAAGGCTGCCAAGAGGACTTGAAAGCGGGGCAGAATTGCAGGAAACCGATTTCAGGAGGTAGACTGGAATTGCATTGAAAGCATAGGAAAAGAGGCAGAACGTCCACAATGATGCACTTGGCCAAAAAGGGCATATGCGTTTTTTCCTGAATATATTCAGGAAAAAACGCATATGCTCTTTTTGGCCAACCAAGCAAGCATGCAAAGGAAATCTGCACTACAATGAAGTCTCACTTCTCCCCGGTCAAAAGGGCCATCTGAAAAAAGTGTAAAATCCAGAAAGGCAGGACAGGCCATGGAGAACTGGGAGCCTTGTTATGCTGAAGGGCGGGATGTAAATTGCCAACAACCACTCGGGAGAAGTGTATGGTGTTTCCTGAAACATCTAAAAAACAAAGCAACAGAGCCTAGGGCACTTCCACTTATGGTCCTATAGCTTAGGGAATTTAAAATCAAAAAGACACAGCCACCCCAAAGTTTCGAACGGCTCTGTTTACAAGAACCTCGTTTACAGTACAAGTTCAACATCGCAGAAAGTGAAAAATGGATAAAGAAGTTGTGGTATTTACTTACAAAGCAATATCACTCAGCAATGAAATCTGTGTCATCAGGCCCTTAGCAGCACAATGAGTGGATTCAGGTATGATGATTCTAACTGAAATAAGTCACACAGAAAAAGAAACATCATAAGATATCACTAATACACGGAATGTAAACTTGGCTACACAGGAACTGAATTACAGAACAGAACAGGGTCTCAAATTTAGAAAACCAACTTATGCTTGCTTAAGGGTAAAGGTGAGTTGGGGTGCTGCATAAAACCAGAGATTGAAATGAGCACAGATAAAGTTCCTTAAGCCAAATATGGAATAGACAAGAGCTACTCCTTGCTCAACGAAATGGACTCAACACCGCATATTAAACGCCTAAGAATGTACCTGACTAGTAAGTATCTAAAAACCTATGGATTGCTATGTCTCCGAAACAGAATCAAGCATGTGTACAGGGGCATAAACGCAGCAGTGATAGGATTGGAGAGGTTCGGTGAGCAAATGAAGACCCTTTGAAGTCATATTGCATGGTACCCATTCCACGGGTTTCAACTACCCAGGTTTTAGGTATTCTTCCTTCAGCTAAAACATGCATGTGGAACCCAAGTATGATCAACAATGTGAACGGGAGACGTGTTCAAATATGTCTCAGTTTTCCTCCCCTGGTACTCGGGTGCAACATTCCAGACGCTTTACTAACACTCTCCCCACCTGGAAAGTCAGCGCCTTTAACCTCCTGTTTGGCCCAGTTTGCAATTTCTGCGGAAGATGAACAGGAATAGCGAGAACCAATGAGAGGCTAGCTGGAGGTGTCTGGACGGGCAAATTTAACTCTCATTTCCCACCAGGAAGAGGAAATAACCAAAGGCTCAGCGTGCCGTGCCGGAACCAGATTAGGGCCTGAAGCCATCCTGCGGTGTTGCGGCCAGCTCAAAAGAAAGCGAGTTGAAGAAAGGAGCTCAGGGGCACTGTAATTCACAAACCTGCAGAGTTATAAATGACAGCTATCGTCCAAAAATAGACTGAAGTAAGGCTGCCAAGAGGACTTGAAAGCGGGGCAGAATTGCAGGAAACCGATTTCAGGAGGTAGACTGGAATTGCATTGAAAGCATAGGAAAAGAGGCAGAACGTCCACAATGATGCACTTGGCCAAAAAGGGCGTATGCGTTTTTTCCTGAATATATTCAGGAAAAAACGCATACGCCCTTTTTGGCCAACCAAGCAAGCTTGCAAAGGAAATCTGCACTACAATGAAGTCTCACTTCCCCCCGGTCAAAAGGGCCATCTGAAAAAAGTGTAAAATCCAGAAAGGCAGGACAGGCCATGGAGAACTGGGAGCCTTGTTATGCTGATGGGCGGGATGTAAATTGCCAACAACCACTCGGGAGAAGTGTATGGTGTTTCCTGAAACATCTAAAAAACAAAGCAACAGAGCCTAGGGCACTTCCACTTATGGTCCTATAGCTTAGGGAATTTAAAATCAAAAAGACACAGCCACCCCAAAGTTTCGAACGGCTCTGTTTACAAGAACCTCGTTTACAGTACAAGTTCAACATCGCAGAAAGTGAAAAATGGATAAAGAAGTTGTGGTATTTACTTACAAAGCAATATCACTCAGCAATGAAATCTGTGTCATCAGGCCCTTAGCAGCACAATGAGTGGATTCAGGTATGATGATTCTAACTGAAATAAGTCACACAGAAAAAGAAACATCATAAGATATCAGTAATACACGGAATGGAAACTTGGCTACACAGGAACTGAATTACAGAACAGAACAGGGTCTCAAATTTAGAAAACCAACTTATGCTTGCTTAAGGGGAAAGGTGAGTTGGGGTGCTGCATAAAACCAGAGATTGAAATGAGCACAGATAAAGTTCCTTAAGCCAAATATGGAATAGACAAGAGCTACTCCTTGCTCAACGAAATGGACTCAACACCGCATATTAAACGCCTAAGAATGTACCTGACTAGTAAGTATCTAAAAACCTATGGATTGCTATGTCTCCGAAACAGAATCAAGCATGTGTACAGGGGCATAAACACAGCAGTGATAGGATTGGAGAGGTTCGGTGAGCAAATGAAGACCCTTTGAAGTCATATTGCATGGTACCCATTCCACGGGTTTCAACTACCCAGGTTTTAGGTATTCTTCCTTCAGCTAAAACATGCATGTGGAACCCAAGTATAATCAACCATGTGAACGGGAGACGTGTTCAAATATGTCTCAGTTTTCCTCCCCTGGTACTCGGGTGCAACATTCCAGACGCTTTACTAACACTCTCCCCACTTGGAAAGTCAGCGCCTTTAACCTCCTGTTTGGCCCAGTTTGCAATTTCTGCGGAAGATGAACAGGAATAGCGAGAACCAATGAGAGGCTAGCTGGAGGTGTCTGGACGGGCAAATTTAACTCTCATTTCCCACCAGGAAGAGGAAATAACCAAAGGCTCAGCGTGCCGTGCCGGAACCAGATTAGGGCCTGAAGCCATCCTGCGGTGTTGCGGCCAGGTCACAAGAAAGCGAGTTGAAGAAAGGAGCTCAGGGGCACTGTAATTCACAAACCTGCAGAGTTATAAATGACAGCTATCGTCCAAAAATAGACTGAAGTAAGGCTGCCAAGAGGACTTGAAAGCGGGGCAGAATTGCAGGAAACCGATTTCAGGAGGTAGACTGGAATTGCATTGAAAGCATAGGAAAAGAGGCAGAACGTCCACAATGACGCACTTGGCCAAAAAGGGCGTATGCGTTTTTTCCTGAATATATTCAGGAAAAAACGCATACGCCGTTTTTGGCCAACCAAGCAAGCTTGCAAAGGAAATCTGCACTACAATGAAGTCTCACTTCCCCCCGGTCAAAAGGGCCATCTGAAAAAAGTGTAAAATCCAGAAAGGCAGGACAGGCCATGGAGAACTGGGAGCCTTGTTATGCTGATGGGCGGGATGTAAATTGCCAACAACCACTCGGGAGAAGTGTATGGTGTTTCCTGAAACATCTAAAAAACAAAGCAACAGAGCCTAGGGCACTTCCACTTATGGTCCTATAGCTTAGGGAAATTAAATTCAAAAAGACACAGCCACCCCAAAGTTTGGAACGGCTCTGTTTACAAGAACCTCGTTTACAGTACAAGTTCAACATCGCAGAAAGTGAAAAATGGATAAAGAACTTGTGGTACTTACGTACAATGCAGTATCACTCAGCAATGAAATCTGTCATCAGGCCCGTAGCAGCATAATGAGTGGATTCAGGTACGATGATTCTAACTGAAATAAGTCACACAGAAAAAGAAACATCATAAGATATCACTAATACACGGAATGTAAACTTGGCTACACAGGAACTGAATTACAGAACAGAACAGGGTCTCAAATTTAGAAAACCAACTTATGCTTGCTTAAGGGTAAAGGTGAGTTGGGGTGCTGCATAAAACCAGAGATTGAAATGAGCACAGATAAAGTTCCTTAAGCCAAATATGGAATAGACAAGAGCTACTCCTTGCTCAACGAAATGGACTCAACACCGCATATTAAATGCCTAAGAATGTACCTGACTAGTAAGTATCTTAAAACCTATGGATTGCTATGTCTCCGAAAGAGAATCAAGCATGTGTACAGGGGCATAAACGCAGCAGTGATAGGATTGGAGAGGTTCGGTGAGCAAATGAAGACCCTTTGAAGTCATATTGCATGGTACCCATTCCACGGGTTTCAACTACCCAGGTTTAAGGTATTCTTCCCTCAGCTAAAACATGCATGTGGGACCTAGAGTATGATCAACCATGTGATCGGGAGACGTGTTCAAATATGTCTCAGTTTTCGTACCCTGGTACTCGGGTGCAACATTCCAGACACTTTACTAACACTCTCCCCACTTGGAGAGTCAGTCCCTTTAACCTCCTGTTTGGCCCAGTTTGCAATTTCTGTGGAAGATGAACAGGAATAGCGAGAACCAATGAGAGACTAGCTGGAGGTGTCTGGATGGGCAAATTTAACTCTCATTTCCCACCAGGAATAGGAATTAACCAAAGGCTCAGCGTGCCGTGCCAGAACCAGATTAGGGCCTGAAGACATCCTGCGGTGTTGCGGCCAGGTCACAAGAAAGCGAGTTGAAGAAAGGAGCTCAGGGGCACTGTAATTCACAAACCTGCAGAGTTATAAATGACAGCTATCGTCCAAAAATAGACTGAAGTAAGGCTGCCAAGAGGACTTGAAAGCGGGGCAGAATTGCAGGAAACCGATTTCAGGAGGTAGACTGGAATTGCATTGAAAGCATAGGAAAAGAGGCAGAACGTCCACAATGATGCACTTGGCCAAAAAGGGCGTATGCGTTTTTTCCTGAATATATTCAGGAAAAAACGCATACGCCCTTTTTGGCCAACCAAGCAAGCTTGCAAAGGAAATCTGCACTACAATGAAGTCTCACTTCCCCCCGGTCAAAAGGGCCATCTGAAAAAAGTGTAAAATCCAGAAAGGCAGGACAGGCCATGGAGAACTGGGAGCCTTGTTATGCTGATGGGTGGGATGTAAATTGCCAACAACCACTCGGGAGAAGTGTATGGTGTTTCCTGAAACATCTAAAAAACAAAGCAACAGAACCTAGGGCACTTCCACTTATGGTCCTATAGCTTAGGGAAATTAAAATCAAAAAGACACAGCCACCCCAAAGTTTGGGACGGCTCTGTTTACAAGAACCTCGTTTACAGTACAAGTTCAACATCGCAGAAATTGAAAAATGGATAAAGAAGTTGTGGTATTTACTTACAAAGCAATATCACTCAGCAATGAAATCTGTGTCATCAGGCCCTTAGCAGCACAATGAGTGGATTCAGGTATGATGATTCTAACTGAAATAAGTCACACAGAAAAAGAAACATCATAAGATATCAGTAATACACGGAATGTAAACTTGGCTACACAGGAACTGAATTACAGAACAGAACAGGGTCTCAAATTTAGAAAACCAACTTATGCTTGCTTAAGGGTAAAGGTGAGTTGGGGTGCTGCATAAAACCAGAGATTGAAATGAGCACAGATAAAGTTCCTTAAGCCAAATATGGAATAGACAAGAGCTACTCCTTGCTCAACGAAATGGACTCAACACCCCATATTAAACGCCTAAGAATGTACCTGACTAGTAAGTATCTTAAAACCTATGGATTGCTATGTCTCCGAAAGAGAATCAAGCATGTGTACAGGGGCATAAACGCAGCAGTGATAGGATTGGAGAGGTTCGGTGAGCAAATGAAGACCCTTTGAAGTCATATTGCATGGTACCCATTCCACGGGTTTCAACTACCCAGGTTTAAGGTATTCTTCCTTCAGCTAAAACATGCATGTGGAACCTAGAGTATGATCAACCATGTGATCGGGAGACGTGTTCAAATATGTCTCAGTTTTCGTACCCTGGTACTCGGGTTCAACATTCCAGACACTTTACTAACACTCTCCCGACTTGGAGAGTCAGTCCATTTAACCTGCTGTTTGGCCCAGTTTGCAATTTCTGCGGAAGATGAACAGGAATAGCGAGAACCAATGAGAGGCTAGCTGGAGGTGTCTGGATGGGCAAATTTAACTCTCATTTCCCACCAGGAAGAGGAATTAACCAAAGGCTCAGCGTGCCGTGCCGGAACCACATTAGGGCCTGAAGCCATCCTGTGGTGTTGCAGCCAGGTCACAAGAAAGCAAGTTGAAGAAAGGAGCGCAGGGGCACTGTAATTCACAAACCTGCAGAGTTATAAATGACAGCTATCGTCCAAAAATAGACTGAAGTAAGGCTGCCAAGAGGACTTGAAAGCGGGGCAGAATTGCAGGAAACCGATTTCAGGAGGTAGACTGGAATTGCATTGAAAGCATAGGAAAAGAGGCAGAACGTCCACAATGATGCACTTGGCCAAAAAGGGCGTATGCGTTTTTTCCTGAATATATTCAGGAAAAAACGCATACGCCCTTTTTGGCCAACCCAGCAAGCTTGCAAACGAAATCTGCACTACAATGAAGTCTCACTTCCCCCTGGTCAAAAGGGCCATCTGAAAAAAGTGTAAAATCCAGAAAGGCAGGACAGGCCATGGAGAACTGGGAGCCTTGTTATGCTGATGGGTGGGATGTAAATTGCCAACAACCACTCGGGAGAAGTGTATGGTGTTTCCTGAAACATCTAAAAAACAAAGCAACAGAGCCTAGGGCACTTCCACTTATGGTCCTATAGCTTAGGGAAATTAAAATCAAAAAGACACAGCCACCCCAAAGTTTGGAACGGCTCTGTTTACAAGAACCTCGTTTACAGTACAAGTTCAACATCGCAGAAAGTGAAAAATGGATAAAGAAGTTGTGGTATTTACTTACAAAGCAATATCACTCAGCAATGAAATCTGTGTCATCAGGCCCTTAGCAGCACAATGAGTGGATTCAGGTATGATGATTCTAACTGAAATAAGTCACACAGAAAAAGAAACATCATAAGATATCAGTAATACACGGAATGTAAACTTGGCTACACAGGAACTGAATTACAGAACAGAACAGGGTCTCAAATTTAGAAAACCAACTTATGCTTGCTTAAGGGTAAAGGTGAGTTGGGGTGCTGCATAAAACCAGAGATTGAAATGAGCACAGATAAAGTTCCTTAAGCCAAATATGGAATAGACAAGAGCTACTCCTTGCTCAACGAAATGGACTCAACACCGCATATTAAACGCCTAAGAATGTACCTGACTAGTAAGTATCTTAAAACCTATGGATTGCTATGTCTCTGAAAGAGAATCATGCATGTGTACAGGGGAATAAACGCAGCAGTGATAGGATTGGAGAGGTTCGGTGAGCAAATGAAGACCCTTTGATGTCATATTGCATGGTACCCATTCCACGGGTTTCAACTACCCAGGTTTAAGGTATTCTCCCTTCAGCTAAAACATGCATGTGGAACCTAGAGTATGATCAACCATGTGATCGGGAGACGTGTTCAAATATGTCTCAGTTTTCGTACCCTGGTACTCGGGTGCAACATTCCAGACGCTTTACTAACACTCTCCCGACTTGGAGAGTCAGTCCCTTTAACCTCCTGTTTGGCCCAGTTTGCAATTTCTGCGGAAGATGAACAGGAATAGCGAGAACAAATGATAGGCTAGCTGGAGGTGTCTGGACGGGCAAATTTAACTCTCATTTCCCACCAGGAGGACGAAATAACCAAAGGCTCAGCGTGCCGTGCCAGAACCAGATTAGGGCCTGAAGCCATCCTGCGGTGTTGCGGCCAGGTCACAAGAAAGCGAGTTGAAGAAAGGAGCTCAGGGGCACTGTAATTCGCAAACCTGCAGAGTTATAAATGACAGCTATCGTCCAAAAATAGACTGAAGTAAGGCTGCCAAGAGGACTTGAAAGCGGGGCAGAATTGCAGGAAACCGATTTCAGGAGGTAGAATGGAATTGCATTGCAAGCATAGGAAAAGAGGCAGAACGTCCACAATGATGCACTTGGCCAAAAAGGGCGTATGCGTTTTTTCCTGAATATATTCAGGAAAAAACGCATACGCCCTTTTTGGCCAACCAAGCAAGCTTGCAAAGGAAATCTGCACTACAATGAAGTCTCACTTCCCCCCGGTCAAAAGGGCCATCTGAAAAAAGTGTAAAATCCAGAAAGGCAGGACAGGCCATGGAGAACTGGGAGCCTTGTTATGCTGATGGGCGGGATGTAAATTGCCAACAACCACTCGGGAGAAGTGTATGGTGTTTCCTGAAACATCTAAAAAACAAAGCAACAGAACCTAGGGCACTTCCACTTATGGTCCTATAGCTTAGGGAAATTAAAATCAAAAAGACACAGCCACCCCAAAGTTTGGAACGGCTCTGTTTACAAGAACCTCGTTTACAGTACAAGTTCAACATCGCAGAAAGTGAAAAATGGATAAAGAAGTTGTGGTATTTACTTACAAAGCAATATCACTCAGCAATGAAATCTGTGTCATCAGGCACTTAGCAGCACAATGAGTGGATTCAGGTATGATGATTCTAACTGAAATAAGTCACACAGAAAAAGAAACATCATAAGATATCAGTAATACACGGAATGTAAACTTGGCTACACAGGAACTGAATTACAGAACAGAACAGGGTCTCAAATTTAGAAAACCAACTTATGCTTGCTTAAGGGTAAAGGTGAGTTGGGGTGCTGCATAAAACCAGAGATTGAAATGAGCACAGATAAAGTTCCTTAAGTCAAATATGGAATAGAGAAGAGCTACTCCTTGCTCAACGAAATGGACTCAACACCGCATATTAAACGCCTAAGAATGTACCTGACTAGTAAGTATCTTAAAACCTATGGATTGCTATGTCTCCGAAAGAGAATCAAGCATGTGTACAGGGGCATAAACGCAGCAGTGATAGGATTGGAGAGGTTCGGTGAGCAAATGAAGACCCTTTGAAGTCACATTGCATGGTACCCATTCCACGGGTTTCAACTACCCAGGTTTTAGGTATTCTTCCTTCAGCTAAAACATGCATGTGGAACCCAGAGTATGATCAACCATGTGATCGGGAGACGTGTTCAAATATGTCTCAGTTTTCCTCCCCTGGTACTCGGGTGCAACATTCCAGACGCTTTACTAACACTCTCCCCACTTGGAGAGTCAGCGCCTTTAACCTCCTGTTTGGCCCAGTTTGCAATTTCTGCGGAAGATGAACAGGAATAGCGAGAACCAATGAGAGGCTAGCTGGAGGTGTCTGGACGGGCAAATTTAACTCTCATTTCCCACCAGGAAGAGGAAATAACCAAAGGCTCAGCGTGCCGTGCCGGAACCAGATTAGGGCCTGAAGCCATCCTGCGGTGTTGCGGCCAGCTCACAAGAAAGCGAGTTGAAGAAAGGAGCTCAGGGGCACTGTAATTCACAAACCTGCAGAGTTATAAATGACAGCTATCGTCCAAAAATAGACTGAAGTAAGGCTGCCAAGAGGACTTGAAAGCGGGGCAGAATTGCAGGAAACCGATTTCAGGAGGTAGACTGGAATTGCATTGAAAGCATAGGAAAAGAGGCAGAACGTCCACAATGATGCACTTGGCCAAAAAGGGCATATGCGTTTTTTCCTGAATATATTCAGGAAAAAACGCATACGCCCTTTTTGGCCAACCAAGCAAGCTTGCAAAGGAAATCTGCACTACAATGAAGTCTCACTTCCCCCCGGTCAAAAGGGCCATCTGAAAAAAGTGTAAAATCCAGAAAGGCAGGACAGGCCATGGAGAACTGGGAGCCTTGTTATGCTGATGGGCGGGATGTAAATTGCCAACAACCACTCGGGAGAAGTGTATGGTGTTTCCTGAAACATCTAAAAAACAAAGCAACAGAACCTAGGGCACTTCCACTTATGGTCCTATAGCTTAGGGAAATTAAATTCTAAAAGACACAGCCACCCCAAAGTTTGGAACGGCTCTGTTTACAAGAACCTCGTTTACAGTACAAGTTCAACATCGCAGAAAGTGAAAAATGGATAAAGAACTTGTGGTACTTACGTACAATGCAGTATCACTCAGCAATGAAATCTATGTCATCAGGCCCGTAGCAGCATAATGAGTGGATTCAGGTACGATGATTCTAACTGAAATAAGTCACGCAGAAAAAGAAACATCATAAGATATCAGTAATACACGGAATGTAAACTTGGCTACACAGGAACTGAATTACAGAACAGAACAGGGTCTCAAATTTAGAAAACCAACTTATGCTTGCTTAAGGGTAAAGGTGAGTTGGGGTGCTGCATAAAACCAGAGATTGAAATGAGCACAGATAAAGTTCCTTAAGCCAAATATGGAATAGACAAGAGCTACTCCTTGCTCAACGAAATGGACTCAACACCGCATATTAAATGCCTAAGAATGTACCTGACTAGAAAGTATCTTAAAACCTATGGATTGCTATGTCTCCGAAAGAGAATCAAGCATGTGTACAGGGGCATAAACGCAGCAGTGATAGGATTGGAGAGGTTCGGTGAGCAAATGAAGACCCTTTGAAGTCATATTGCATGGTACCCATTCCACGGGTTTCAACTACCCAGGTTTTAGGTATTCTTCCTTCAGCTAAAACATGCATGTGGAACCCAGAGTATGATAAACCGTGTGATCGGGAGACGTGTTCAAATATGTCTCAGTTTTCCTCCCCTGGTACACGGGTGCAACATTCCAGACGCTTTACTAACACTCTCCCCACTTGGAGAGTCAGCGCCTTTAACCTCCTGTTTGGCGCAGTTTGCAATTTCTGCGGAAGATGAACAGGAATAGCGAGAACCAATGAGAGGCTAGCTGGAGGTGTCTGGACGGGCAAATTTAACTCTCATTTCCCACCAGGAAGAGGAATTAAACAAAGGCTCAGCGTTCCGTGACGGAACCAGATTAGGGCCTGAAGCCATCATGCGGTGTTGCAGCTAGCTCACAAGAAAGCGAGTTGAACAAAGGAGCTCAGGGGCACTGTAATTCACAAACCTGCAGACTTATAAATGACAGCTATCGTCCAAAAATATACTGAAGTAAGGCTGCCAAGAGGACTTGAAAGCGGGGCAGAATTGCAGGAAACCGATTTCAGGAGGTAGACTGGAATTGCATTGAAAGCATAGGAAAAGAGGCAGAACGTCCACAATGATGCACTTGGCCAAAAAGGGCGTATGCGTTTTTTCCTGAATATATTCAGGAAAAAACGCATACGCCCTTTTTGGCCAACCAAGCAAGCTTGCAAAGGAAATCTGCACTACAATGAAGTCTCACTTCCCCCCGGTCAAAAGGGCCATCTGAAAAAAGTGTAAAATCCAGAAAGGCAGGACAGGCCATGGAGAACTGGGAGCCTTGTTATGCTGATGGGCGGGATGTAAATTGCCAACAACCACTCGGGAGAAGTGTATGGTGTTTCCTGAAACATCTAAAAAACAAAGCAACAGAGCCTAGGGCACTTCCACTTATGGTCCTATAGCTTAGGGAATTTAAAATCAAAAAGACACAGCCACCCCAAAGTTTCGAACGGCTCTGTTTACAAGAACCTCGTTTACAGTACAAGTTCAACATCGCAGAAATTGAAAAATGGATAAAGAAGTTGTGGTATTTACTTACAAAGCAATATCACTCAGCAATGAAATCTATGTCATCAGGCCCTTAGCAGCACAATGAGTGGATTCAGGTATGATGATTCTAACTGAAATAAGTCACACAGAAAAAGAAACATCATAAGATATCAGTAATACACGGAATGTAAACTTGGCTACACAGGAACTGAATTACAGAACAGAACAGGGTCTCAAATTTAGAAAACCAACTTATGCTTGCTTAAGGGGAAAGGTGAGTTGGGGTGCTGCATAAAACCAGAGATTGAAATGAGCACAGATAAAGTTCCTTAAGCCAAATATGGAATAGACAAGAGCTACTCCTTGCTCAACGAAATGGACTCAACACCGCATATTAAACGCCTAAGAATGTACCTGACTAGTAAGTATCTTAAAACCTATGGATTGCTATGTCTCCGAAAGAGAATCAAGCATGTGTACAGGGGCATAAACGCAGCAGTGATAGGATTGGAGAGGTTCGGTGAGCAAATGAAGACCCTTTGAAGTCATATTGCATCGTACCCATTCCACGGGTTTCAAATACGCAGGTTTAAGGTATTCTTCCTTCAGCTAAAACATGCATGTGGAACCCAAGTATGATCAACCATGTGAACGGGAGACGTGTTCAAATATGTCTCAGTTTTCCTCCCCTGGTACTCGGGTGCAACATTCCAGACGCTTTACTAACACTCTCCCCACTTGGAAAGTTAGCGCCTTTAACCTCCTGTTTGGCCCAGTTTGCAATTTCTGCGGAAGATGAACAGGAATAGCGAGAACCAATGAGAGACTAGCTGGAGGTGTCTGGACGGGCAAATTTAACTCTCATTTCCCACCAGGAAGAGGAAATAACCAAAGGCTCAGCATGCCGTGCCGGAACCAGATTAGGGCCTGAAGACATCCTGCGGTGTTGCGGCCAGGTCACAAGAAAGCGAGTTGAAGAAAGGAGCTCAGGGGCACTGTAATTCACAAACCTGCAGAGTTATAAATGACAGCTATCGTCCAAAAATAGACTGAAGTAAGGCTGCCAAGAGGACTTGAAAGCGGGGCAGAATTGCAGGAAACCGATTTCAGGAGGTAGACTGGAATTGCATTGAAAGCATAGGAAAAGAGGCAGAACGTCCACAATGATGCACTTGGCCAAAAAGGGCGTATGCGTTTTTTCCTGAATATATTCAGGAAAAAACGCATACGCCCTTTTTGGCCAACCAAGCAAGCTTGCAAAGGAAATCTGCACTACAATGAAGTCTCACTTCCCCCCGGTCAAAAGGGCCATCTGAAAAAAGTGTAAAATCCAGAAAGGCAGGACAGGCCATGGAGAACTGGGAGCCTTGTTATGCTGATGGGCGGGATGTAAATTGCCAACAACCACTCGGGAGAAGTGTATGGTGTTTCCTGAAACATCTAAAAAACAAAGCAACAGAGCCTAGGGCACTTCCACTTATGGTCCTATAGCTTAGGGAAATTAAAATCAAAAAGACACAGCCACCCCAAAGTTTGGAACGGCTCTGTTTACAAGAACCTCGTTTACAGTACAAGTTCAACATCGCAGAAAGTGAAAAATGGATAAAGAACTTGTGGTACCTACGTACAATGCAGTATCACTCAGCAATGAAATCTATGTCATCAGGCCCGTAGCAGCATAATGAGTGGATTCAGGTACGATGATTCTAACTGAAATAAGTCACACAGAAAAAGAAACATCATAAGATATCACTAATACACGGAATGTAAACTTGGCTACACAGGAACTGAATTACAGAACAGAACAGGGTCTCAAATTTAGAAAACCAACTTATGCTTGCTTAAGGGTAAAGGTGAGTTGGGGTGCTGCATAAAACCAGAGATTGAAATGAGCACAGATAAAGTTCCTTAAGCCAAATATGGAATAGACAAGAGCTACTCCTTGCTCAACGAAATGGACTCAACACCGCATATTAAATGCCTAAGAATGTACCTGACTAGTAAGTATCTTAAAACCTATGGATTGCTATGTCTCCGAAAGAGAATCAAGCATGTGTACAGGGGCATAAACGCAGCAGTGATAGGATTGGAGAGGTTCGGTGAGCAAATGAAGACCCTTTGAAGTCATATTGCATGGTACCCATTCCACGGGTTTCAACAACCCAGGTTTTAGGTATTCTTCCTTCAGCTAAAACATGCATGTGGGACCTAGAGTATGATCAACCATGTGAACGGGAGACGTGTTCAAATATGTCTCAGTTTTCCTCCCCTGGTACTCGGGTGCAACATTCCAGACGCTTTACTAACACTCTCCCCACTTGAAAAGTCAGCGCCTTTAACCTCCTGTTTGGCCCAGTTTGCAATTTCTGCGGAAGATGAACAGGAATAGCGAGAACCAATGAGAGGCTAGCTGGAGGTGTCTGGACGGGCAAATTTAACTCTCATTTCCCACCAGGAAGAGGAAATAACCAAAGGCTCAGCATGCCGTGCCGGAACCAGATTAGGGCCTGAAGCCATCCTGCGGTGTTGCGGCCAGGTCACAAGAAAGCGAGTTGAAGAAAGGAGCTCAGGGGCACTGTAATTCACAAACCTGCAGAGTTATAAATGACAGCTATCGTCCAAAAATAGACTGAAGTAAGGCTGCCAAGAGGACTTGAAAGCGGGGCAGAATTGCAGGAAACCGATTTCAGGAGGTAGACTGGAATTGCATTGAAAGCATAGGAAAAGAGGCAGAACGTCCACAATGATGCACTTGGCCAAAAAGGGCGTATGCGTTTTTTCCTGAATATATTCAGGAAAAAACGCATACGCCCTTTTTGGCCAACCAAGCAAGCTTGCAAAGGAAATCTGCACTACAATGAAGTCTCACTTCCCCCCGGTCAAAAGGGCCATCTGAAAAAAGTGTAAAATCCAGAAAGGCAGGACAGGCCATGGAGAACTGGGAGCCTTGTTATGCTGATGGGCGGGATGTAAATTGCCAACAACCACTGGGGAGAAGTGTATGGTGTTTCCTGAAACATCTAAAAAACAAAGCAACAGAGCCTAGGGCACTTCCACTTATGGTCCTATAGCTTAGGGAAATTAAATTCAAAAAGACACAGCCACCCCAAAGTTTGGAACGGCTCTGTTTACAAGAACCTCGTTTACAGTACAAGTTCAACATCGCAGAAAGTGAAAAATGGATAAAGAACTTGTGGTACTTACGTACAATGCAGTATCACTCAGCAATGAAATCTATGTCATCAGGCCCGTAGCAGCATAATGAGTGGATTCAGGTACGATGATTCTAACTGAAATAAGTCACACAGAAAAAGAAACATCATAAGATATCACTAATACACGGAATGTAAACTTGGCTACACAGGAACTGAATTACAGAACAGAACAGGGTCTCAAATTTAGAAAACCAACTTATGCTTGCTTAAGGGGAAAGGTGAGTTGGGGTGCTGCATAAAACCAGAGATTGAAATGAGCACAGATAAAGTTCCTTAAGCCAAATATGGAATAGACAAGAGCTACTCCTTGCTCAACGAAATGGACTCAACACCGCATATTAAATGCCTAAGAATGTACCTGACTAGTAAGTATCTTAAAACCTATGGATTGCTATGTCTCCGAAAGAGAATCAAGCATGTGTACAGGGGCATAAACGCAGCAGTGATAGGATTGGAGAGGTTCGGTGAGCAAATGAAGACCCTTTGAAGTCATATTGCATGGTACCCATTCCACGGGTTTCAACTACCCAGGTTTTAGGTATTCTTCCTTCAGCTAAAACATGCATGTGGAACCCAAGTATGATCAACCATGTGAACGGGAGACGTGTTCAAATATGTCTCAGTTTTCCTCCCCTAGTACTCGGGTGCAACATTCCAGACGCTTTACTAACACTCTCCCCACTTGGAAAGTCAGCGCCTTTAACCTCCTGTTTGGCCCAGTTTGCAATTTCTGCGGAAGATGAACAGGAATAGCGAGAACCAATGAGAGGCTAGCTGGAGGTGTCTGGACGGGCAAATTTAACTCTCATTTCCCACCAGGAAGAGGAAATAACCAAAGGCTCAGCGTGCCGTGCCGGAACCAGATTAGGGCCTGAAGCCATCCTGCGGTGTTGCGGCCAGCTCAAAAGAAAGCGAGTTGAAGAAAGGAGCTCAGGGGCACTGTAATTCACAAACCTGCAGAGTTATAAATGACAGCTATCGTCCAAAAATAGACTGAAGTAAGGCTGCCAAGAGGACTTGAAAGCGGGGCAGAATTGCAGGAAACCGATTTCAGGAGGTAGACTGGAATTGCATTGAAAGCATAGGAAAAGAGGCAGAACGTCCACAATGATGCACTTGGCCAAAAAGGGCGTATGCGTTTTTTCCTGAATATATTCAGGAAAAAACGCATACGCCCTTTTTGGCCAACCAAGCAAGCTTGCAAAGGAAATCTGCACTACAATGAAGTCTCACTTCCCCCCGGTCAAAAGGGCCATCTGAAAAAAGTGTAAAATCCAGAAAGGCAGGACAGGCCATGGAGAACTGGGAGCCTTGTTATGCCGATGGGCGGGATGTAAATTGCCAACAACCACTGGGGAGAAGTGTATGGTGTTTCCTGAAACATCTAAAAAACAAAGCAACAGAGCCTAGGGCACTTCCACTTATGGTCCTATAGCTTAGGGAAATTAAATTCAAAAAGACACAGCCACCCCAAAGTTTGGAACGGCTCTGTTTACAAGAACCTCGTTTACAGTACAAGTTCAACATCGCAGAAAGTGAAAAATGGATAAAGAACTTGTGGTACTTACGTACAATGCAGTATCACTCAGCAATGAAATCTATGTCATCAGGCCCGTAGCAGCATAATGAGTGGATTCAGGTACGATGATTCTAACTGAAATAAGTCACACAGAAAAAGAAACATCATAAGATATCACTAATACACGGAATGTAAACTTGGCTACACAGGAACTGAATTACAGAACAGAACAGGGTCTCAAATTTAGAAAACCAACTTATGCTTGCTTAAGGGTAAAGGTGAGTTGGGGTGCTGCATAAAACCAGAGATTGAAATGAGCACAGATAAAGTTCCTTAAGCCAAATATGGAATAGACAAGAGCTACTCCTTGCTCAACGAAATGGACTCAACACCGCATATTAAATGCCTAAGAATGTACCTGACTAGTAAGTATCTTAAAACCTATGGATTGCTATGTCTCCGAAAGAGAATCAAGCATGTGTACAGGGGCATAAACGCAGCAGTGATAGGATTGGAGAGGTTCGGTGAGCAAATGAAGACCCTTTGAAGTCATATTGCATGGTACCCATTCCACGGGTTTCAACTACCCAGGTTTTAGGTATTCTTCCTTCAGCTAAAACATGCATGTGGAACCCAAGTATGATCAACCATGTGAACGGGAGACGTGTTCAAATATGTCTCAGTTTTCCTCCCCTAGTACTCGGGTGCAACATTCCAGACGCTTTACTAACACTCTCCCCACTTGGAAAGTCAGCGCCTTTAACCTCCTGTTTGGCCCAGTTTGCAATTTCTGCGGAAGATGAACAGGAATAGCGAGAACCAATGAGAGGCTAGCTGGAGGTGTCTGGACGGGCAAATTTAACTCTCATTTCCCACCAGGAAGAGGAAATAACCAAAGGCTCAGCGTGCCGTGCCGGAACCAGATTAGGGCCTGAAGCCATCCTGCGGTGTTGCGGCCAGCTCAAAAGAAAGCGAGTTGAAGAAAGGAGCTCAGGGGCACTGTAATTCACAAACCTGCAGAGTTATAAATGACAGCTATCGTCCAAAAATAGACTGAAGTAAGGCTGCCAAGAGGACTTGAAAGCGGGGCAGAATTGCAGGAAACCGATTTCAGGAGGTAGACTGGAATTGCATTGAAAGCATAGGAAAAGAGGCAGAACGTCCACAATGATGCACTTGGCCAAAAAGGGCGTATGCGTTTTTTCCTGAATATATTCAGGAAAAAACGCATACGCCCTTTTTGGCCAACCAAGCAAGCTTGCAAAGGAAATCTGCACTACAATGAAGTCTCACTTCCCCCCGGTCAAAAGGGCCATCTGAAAAAAGTGTAAAATCCAGAAAGGCAGGACACGCCATGGAGAACTGGGAGCCTTGTTATGCTGAAGGGCGGGATGTAAATTGCCAACAAACACTCGGGAGAAGTGTATGGTGTTTCCTGAAACATCTAAAAAACAAAGCAACAGAGCCTAGGGCACTTCCACTTATGGTCCTATAGCTTAGGGAATTTAAAATCAAAGAGACACAGCCACCCCAAAGTTTGGAACGGCTCTGTTTACAAGAACCTCGTTTACAGTACAAGTTCAACATCGCAGAAATTGAAAAATGGATAAAGAAGTTGTGGTATTTACTTACAAAGCAATATCACTCAGCAATGAAATCTGTGTCATCAGGCCCTTAGCAGCACAATGAGTGGATTCAGGTATGATGATTCTAACTGAAATAAGTCACACAGGAAAAGAAACATCATAAGATATCAGTAATACACGGAATGTAAACTTGGCTACACAGGAACTGTATTACAGAACAGAACAGGGTCTCAAATTTAGAAAACCAACTTATGCTTGCTTAAGGGGAAAGGTGAATTGGGGTGCTGCATAAAACCAGAGATTGAAATGAGCACAGATAAAGTTCCTTAAGCCAAATATGGAATAGACAAGAGATACTCCTTGCTCAACGAAATGGACTCAATACCGCATATTAAACGCCTAAGAATGTACCTGACTAGTAAGTATCTTAAAACCTATGGATTGCTATGTCTCTGAAACAGAATCAAGCATGTGTACAGGGGCATAAACGCAGCAGTGATAGGATTGGAGAGGTTCGGTGAGCAAATGAAGACCCTTTGAAGTCATATTGCATGGTACCCATTCCACGGGTTTCAACTACCCAGGTTTTAGGTATTCTTCCTTCAGCTAAAACATGCATGTGGAACCCAAGTATGATCAACCATGTGAACGGGAGACGTGTTCAAATATGTCTCAGTTTTCCTCCCCTGGTACTCGGGTGCAACATTCCAGACGCTTTACTAACACTCTCCCCACTTGGAAAGTCAGCGCCTTTAACCTCCTGTTTGGCTCAGTTTGCAATTTCTGCGGAAGATGAACAGGAATAGCGAGAACCAATGAGAGGCTAGCTGGAGGTGTCTGGACGGGCAAATTTAACTCTCATTTCCCACCAGGAAGAGGAAATAACCAAAGGCTCAGCGTGCCGTCCCGGAACCAGATTAGGGCCTGAAGACATCCTGCGGTGTTGCGGCCAGGTCACAAGAAAGCGAGTTGAAGAAAGGAGCTCAGGGGCACTGTAATTCACAAACCTGCAGAGTTATAAATGACAGCTATCGTCCAAAAATAGACTGAAGTAAGGCTGCCAAGAGGACTTGAAAGCGGGGCAGAATTGCAGGAAACCGATTTCAGGAGGTAGACTGGAATTGCATTGAAAGCATAGGAAAAGAGGCAGAACGTCCACAATGATGCACTTGGCCAAAAAGGGCGTATGCGTTTTTTCCTGAATATATTCAGGAAAAAACGCATACGCCCTTTTTGGCCAACCAAGCAAGCTTGCAAAGGAAATCTGCACTACAATGAAGTCTCACTTCCCCCCGGTCAAAAGGGCCATCTGAAAAAAGTGTAAAATCCAGAAAGGCAGGACAGGCCATGGAGAACTGGGAGCCTTGTTATGCTGATGGGCGGGATGTAAATTGCCAACAACCACTCGGGAGAAGTGTATGGTGTTTCCTGAAACATCTAAAAAACAAAGCAACAGAGCCTAGGGCACTTCCACTTATGGTCCTATAGCTTAGGGAAATTAAAATCAAAAACACACAGCCACCCCAAAGTTTGGAACGGCTCTGTTTACAAGAACCTCGTTTACAGTACAAGTTCAACATCGCAGAAAGTGAAAAATGGATAAAGAACTTGTGGTACCTACGTACAATGCAGTATCACTCAGCAATGAAATCTATGTCATCAGGCCCGTAGCAGCATAATGAGTGGATTCAGGTACGATGATTCTAACTGAAATAAGTCACACAGAAAAAGAAACATCATAAGATATCACTAATACACGGAATGTAAACTTGGCTACACAGGAACTGAATTACAGAACAGAACAGGGTCTCAAATTTAGAAAACCAACTTATGCTTGCTTAAGGGTAAAGGTGAGTTGGGGTGCTGCATAAAACCAGAGATTGAAATGAGCACAGATAAAGTTCCTTAAGCCAAATATGGAATAGACAAGAGCTACTCCTTGCTCAACGAAATGGACTCAACACCGCATATTAAATGCCTAAGAATGTACCTGACTAGTAAGTATCTTAAAACCTATGGATTGCTATGTCTCCGAAAGAGAATCAAGCATGTGTACAGGGGCATAAACGCAGCAGTGATAGGATTGGAGAGGTTCGGTGAGCAAATGAAGACCTTTTGAAGTCATATTGCATGGGACCCATTCCACGGGTTTCAACTACCCAGGTTTTAGGTATTCTTCCTTCAGCTAAAACATGCATGTGGGACCTAGAGTATGATCAACCATGTGAACGGGAGACGTGTTCAAATATGTCTCAGTTTTCCTCCCCTGGTACTCGGGTGCAACATTCCAGACGCTTTACTAACACTCTCCCCACTTGAAAAGTCAGCGCCTTTAACCTCCTGTTTGGCCCAGTTTGCAATTTCTGCGGAAGATGAACAGGAATAGCGAGAACCAATGAGAGGCTAGCTGGAGGTGTCTGGACGGGCAAATTTAACTCTCATTTCCCACCAGGAAGAGGAAATAACCAAAGGCTCAGCATGCCGTGCCGGAACCAGATTAGGGCCTGAAGACATCCTGCGGTGTTGCGGCCAGGTCACAAGAAAGCGAGTTGAAGAAAGGAGCTCAGGGGCACTGTAATTCACAAACCTGCAGAGTTATAAATGACAGCTATCGTCCAAAAATAGACTGAAGTAAGGCTGCCAAGAGGACTTGAAAGCGGGGCAGAATTGCAGGAAACCGATTTCAGGAGGTAGACTGGAATTGCATTGAAAGCATAGGAAAAGAGGCAGAACGTCCACAATGATGCACTTGGCCAAAAAGGGCGTATGCGTTTTTTCCTGAATATATTCAGGAAAAAACGCATACGCCCTTTTTGGCCAACCAAGCAAGCTTGCAAAGGAAATCTGCACTACAATGAAGTCTCACTTCCCCCCGGTCAAAAGGGCCATCTGAAAAAAGTGTAAAATCCAGAAAGGCAGGACAGGCCATGGAGAACTGGGAGCCTTGTTATGCTGATGGGCGGGATGTAAATTGCCAACAACCACTGGGGAGAAGTGTATGGTGTTTCCTGAAACATCTAAAAAACAAAGCAACAGAGCCTAGGGCACTTCCACTTATGGTCCTATAGCTTAGGGAAATTAAATTCAAAAAGACACAGCCACCCCAAAGTTTGGAACGGCTCTGTTTACAAGAACCTCGTTTACAGTACAAGTTCAACATCGCAGAAAGTGAAAAATGGATAAAGAACTTGTGGTACTTACGTACAATGCAGTATCACTCAGCAATGAAATCTATGTCATCAGGCCCGTAGCAGCATAATGAGTGGATTCAGGTACGATGATTCTAACTGAAATAAGTCACACAGAAAAAGAAACATCATAAGATATCACTAATACACGGAATGTAAACTTGGCTACACAGGAACTGAATTACAGAACAGAACAGGGTCTCAAATTTAGAAAACCAACTTATGCTTGCTTAAGGGTAAAGGTGAGTTGGGGTGCTGCATAAAACCAGAGATTGAAATGAGCACAGATAAAGTTCCTTAAGCCAAATATGGAATAGACAAGAGCTACTCCTTGCTCAACGAAATGGACTCAACACCGCATATTAAATGCCTAAGAATGTACCTGACTAGTAAGTATCTTAAAACCTATGGATTGCTATGTCTCCGAAAGAGAATCAAGCATGTGTACAGGGGCATAAACGCAGCAGTGATAGGATTGGAGAGGTTCGGTGAGCAAATGAAGACCCTTTGAAGTCATATTGCATGGTACCCATTCCACGGGTTTCAACTACCCAGGTTTTAGGTATTCTTCCTTCAGCTAAAACATGCATGTGGAACCCAAGTATGATCAACCATGTGAACGGGAGACGTGTTCAAATATGTCTCAGTTTTCCTCCCCTAGTACTCGGGTGCAACATTCCAGACGCTTTACTAACACTCTCCCCACTTGGAAAGTCAGCGCCTTTAACCTCCTGTTTGGCCCAGTTTGCAATTTCTGCGGAAGATGAACAGGAATAGCGAGAACCAATGAGAGGCTAGCTGGAGGTGTCTGGACGGGCAAATTTAACTCTCATTTCCCACCAGGAAGAGGAAATAACCAAAGGCTCAGCGTGCCGTGCCGGAACCAGATTAGGGCCTGAAGCCATCCTGCGGTGTTGCGGCCAGCTCAAAAGAAAGCGAGTTGAAGAAAGGAGCTCAGGGGCACTGTAATTCACAAACCTGCAGAGTTATAAATGACAGCTATCGTCCAAAAATAGACTGAAGTAAGGCTGCCAAGAGGACTTGAAAGCGGGGCAGAATTGCAGGAAACCGATTTCAGGAGGTAGACTGGAATTGCATTGAAAGCATAGGAAAAGAGGCAGAACGTCCACAATGATGCACTTGGCCAAAAAGGGCGTATGCGTTTTTTCCTGAATATATTCAGGAAAAAACGCATACGCCCTTTTTGGCCAACCAAGCAAGCTTGCAAAGGAAATCTGCACTACAATGAAGTCTCACTTCCCCCCGGTCAAAAGGGCCATCTGAAAAAAGTGTAAAATCCAGAAAGGCAGGACACGCCATGGAGAACTGGGAGCCTTGTTATGCTGAAGGGCGGGATGTAAATTGCCAACAAACACTCGGGAGAAGTGTATGGTGTTTCCTGAAACATCTAAAAAACAAAGCAACAGAGCCTAGGGCACTTCCACTTATGGTCCTATAGCTTAGGGAATTTAAAATCAAAGAGACACAGCCACCCCAAAGTTTGGAACGGCTCTGTTTACAAGAACCTCGTTTACAGTACAAGTTCAACATCGCAGAAATTGAAAAATGGATAAAGAAGTTGTGGTATTTACTTACAAAGCAATATCACTCAGCAATGAAATCTGTGTCATCAGGCCCTTAGCAGCACAATGAGTGGATTCAGGTATGATGATTCTAACTGAAATAAGTCACACAGGAAAAGAAACATCATAAGATATCAGTAATACACGGAATGTAAACTTGGCTACACAGGAACTGAATTACAGAACAGAACAGGGTCTCAAATTTAGAAAACCAACTTATGCTTGCTTAAGGGGAAAGGTGAATTGGGGTGCTGCATAAAACCAGAGATTGAAATGAGCACAGATAAAGTTCCTTAAGCCAAATATGGAATAGACAAGAGCTACTCCTTGCTCAACGAAATGGACTCAATACCGCATATTAAACGCCTAAGAATGTACCTGACTAGTAAGTATCTTAAAACCTATGGATTGCTATGTCTCCGAAACAGAATCAAGCATGTGTACAGGGGCATAAACGCAGCAGTGATAGGATTGGAGAGGTTCGGTGAGCAAATGAAAACCCTTTGAAGTCATATTGCATGGTACCCATTCCACGGGTTTCAACTACCCAGGTTTTAGGTATTCTTCCTTCAGCTAAAACATGCATGTGGAACCCAAGTATGATCAACCATGTGAACGGGAGACGTGTTCAAATATGTCTCAGTTTTCCTCCCCTGGTACTCGGGTGCAACATTCCAGACGCTTTACTAACACTCTCCCCACTTGGAAAGTCAGCGCCTTTAACCTCCTGTTTGGCTCAGTTTGCAATTTCTGCGGAAGATGAACAGGAATAGCGAGAACCAATGAGAGGCTAGCTGGAGGTGTCTGGACGGGCAAATTTAACTCTCATTTCCCACCAGGAAGAGGAAATAACCAAAGGCTCAGCGTGCCGTCCCGGAACCAGATTAGGGCCTGAAGACATCCTGCGGTGTTGCGGCCAGCTCAAAAGAAAGCGAGTTGAAGAAAGGAGCTCAGGGGCACTGTAATTCACAAACCTGCAGAGTTATAAATGACAGCTATCGTCCAAAAATAGACTGAAGTAAGGCTGCCAAGAGGACTTGAAAGCAGGGCAGAATTGCAGGAAACCGATTTCAGGAGGTAGACTGGAATTGCATTGAAAGCATAGGAAAAGAGGCAGAACGTCCACAATGATGCACTTGGCCAAAAAGGGCGTATGCATTTTTTCCTGAATATATTCAGGAAAAAACGCATACGCCCTTTTTGGCCAACCAAGCAAGCTTGCAAAGGAAATCTGCACTACAATGAAGTCTCACTTCCCCCCGGTCAAAAGGGCCATCTGAAAAAAGTGTAAAATCCAGAAAGGCAGGACAGGCCATGGAGAACTGGGAGCCTTGTTATGCTGAAGGGCGGGATGTAAATTGTCAACAAACACTCGGGAGAAGTGTATGGTGTTTCCTGAAACATCTAAAAATCAAAGCAACAGAGCCTAGGGCACTTCCACTTATGGTCCTATAGCTTAGGGAATTTAAAATCAAAAAGACACAGCCACCCCAAAGTTTCGAACGGCTCTGTTTACAAGAACCTCGTTTACAGTACAAGTTCAACATCGCAGAAAGTGAAAAATGGATAAAGAACTTGTGGTACCTACGTACAATGCAGTATCACTCAGCAATGAAATCTATGTCATCAGGCCCTTAGCAGCACAATGAGTGGATTCAGGTACGATGATTCTAACTGAAATAAGTCACACAGAAAAAGAAACATCATAAGATATCACTAATACACGGAATGTAAACTTGGCTACACAGGAACTGAATTACAGAACAGAACAGGGTCTCAAATTTAGAAAACCAACTTATGCTTGCTTAAGGGGAAAGGTGAGTTGGGGTGCTGCATAAAACCAGAGATTGAAATGAGCACAGATAAAGTTCCTTAACCCAAATATGGAATAGACAAGAGCTACTCCTTGCTCAACGAAATGGACTCAACACCGCATATTAAATGCCTAAGAATGTACCTGACTAGTAAGTATCTTAAAACCTATGGATTGCTATGTCTCCGAAAGAGAATCAAGCATGTGTACAGGGGCATAAACGCAGCAGTGATAGGATTGGAGAGGTTCGGTGAGCAAATGAAGACCCTTTGAAGTCATATTGCATGGTACCCATTCCACGGGTTTCAACTACCCAGGTTTTAGGTATTCTTCCTTCAGCTAAAACATGCATGTGGAACCCAAGTATGATCAACCATGTGAACGGGAGACGTGTTCAAATATGTCTCAGTTTTCCTCCCCTGGTACTCGGGTGCAACATTCCAGACGCTTTACTAACACTCTCCCCACTTGGAAAGTCAGCGCCTTTAACCTCCTGTTTGGCCCAGTTTGCAATTTCTGCGGAAGATGAACAGGAATAGCGAGAACCAATGAGAGGCTAGCTGGAGGTGTCTGGACGGGCAAATTTAACTCTCATTTCCCACCAGGAAGAGGAAATAACCAAAGGCTCAGCGTGCCGTGCCGGAACCAGATTAGGGCCTGAAGCCATCCTGCGGTGTTGCGGCCAGCTCAAAAGAAAGCGAGTTGAAAAAAGGAGCTCAGGGGCACTGTAATTCACAAACCTGCAGAGTTATAAATGACAGCTATCGTCCAAAAATAGACTGAAGTAAGGCTGCCAAGAGGACTTGAAAGCAGGGCAGAATTGCAGGAAACCGATTTCAGGAGGTAGACTGGAATTGCATTGAAAGCATAGGAAAAGAGGCAGAACGTCCACAATGATGCACTTGGCCAAAAAGGGCGTATGCGTTTTTTCCTGAATATATTCAGGAAAAAACGCATACGCCCTTTTTGGCCAACCAAGCAAGCTTGCAAAGGAAATCTGCACTACAATGAAGTCTCACTTCCCCCCGGTCAAAAGGGCCATCTGAAAAAAGTGTAAAATCCAGAAAGGCAGGACACGCCATGGAGAACTGGGAGCCTTGTTATGCTGAAGGGCGGGATGTAAATTGCCAACAAACACTCGGGAGAAGTGTATGGTGTTTCCTGAAACATCTAAAAAACAAAGCAACAGAGCCTAGGGCACTTCCACTTATGGTCCTATAGCTTAGGGAATTTAAAATCAAAGAGACACAGCCACCCCAAAGTTTGGAACGGCTCTGTTTACAAGAACCTCGTTTACAGTACAAGTTCAACATCGCAGAAATTGAAAAATGGATAAAGAAGTTGTGGTATTTACTTACAAAGCAATATCACTCAGCAATGAAATCTGTGTCATCAGGCCCTTAGCATCACAATGAGTGGATTCAGGTATGATGATTCTAACTGAAATAAGTCACACAGGAAAAGAAACATCATAAGATATCAGTAATACACGGAATGTAAACTTGGCTACACAGGAACTGTATTACAGAACAGAACAGGGTCTCAAATTTAGAAAACCAACTTATGCTTGCTTAAGGGGAAAGGTGAATTGGGGTGCTGCATAAAAGCAGAGATTGAAATGAGCACAGATAAAGTTCCTTAAGCCAAATATGGAATAGACAAGAGCTACTCCTTGCTCAACGAAATGGACTCAATACCGCATATTAAACGCCTAAGAATGTACCTGAATAGTAAGTATCTTAAAACCTATGGATTGCTATGTCTCCGAAACAGAATCAAGCATGTGTACAGGGGCATAAACGCAGCAGTGATAGGATTGGAGAGGTTCGGTGAGCAAATGAAAACCCTTTGAAGTCATATTGCATGGTACCCATTCCACGGGTTTCAACTACCCAGGTTTTAGGTATTCTTCCTTCAGCTAAAACATGCATGTGGAACCCAAGTATGATCAACCATGTGAACGGGAGACGTGTTCAAATATGTCTCAGTTTTCCTCCCCTGGTACTCGGGTGCAACATTCCAGACGCTTTACTAACACTCTCCCCACTTGGAAAGTCAGCGCCTTTAACCTCCTGTTTGGCTCAGTTTGCAATTTCTGCGGAAGATGAACAGGAATAGCGAGAACCAATGAGAGGCTAGCTGGAGGTGTCTGGACGGGCAAATTTAACTCTCATTTCCCACCAGGAAGAGGAAATAACCAAAGGCTCAGCGTGCCGTCCCGGAACCAGATTAGGGCCTGAAGACATCCTGCGGTGTTGCGGCCAGCTCAAAAGAAAGCGAGTTGAAGAAAGGAGCTCAGGGGCACTGTAATTCACAAACCTGCAGAGTTATAAATGACAGCTATCGTCCAAAAATAGACTGAAGTAAGGCTGCCAAGAGGACTTGAAAGCGGGGCAGAATTGCAGGAAACCGATTTCAGGAGGTAGACTGGAATTGCATTGAAAGCATAGGAAAAGAGGCAGAACGTCCACAATGATGCACTTGGCCAAAAAGGGCGTATGCGTTTTTTCCTGAATATATTCAGGAAAAAACGCATACGCCCTTTTTGGCCAACCAAGCAAGCTTGCAAAGGAAATCTGCACTACAATGAAGTCTCACTTCCCCCCGGTCAAAAGGGCCATCTGAAAAAAGTGTAAAATCCAGAAAGGCAGGACAGGCCATGGAGAACTGGGAGCCTTGTTATGCTGAAGGGCGGGATGTAAATTGCCAACAAACACTCGGGAGAAGTGTATGGTGTTTCCTGAAACATCTAAAAAACAAAGCAACAGAGCCTAGGGCACTTCCACTTATGGTCCTATAGCTTAGGGAATTTAAAATCAAAAAGACACAGCCACCCCAAAGTTTCGAACGGCTCTGTTTACAAGAACCTCGTTTACAGTACAAGTTCAACATCGCAGAAAGTGAAAAATGGATAAAGAACTTGTGGTACTTACGTACAATGCAGTATCACTCAGCAATGAAATCTATGTCATCAGGCCCTTAGCAGCATAATGAGTGGATTCAGGTACGATGATTCTAACTGAAATAAGTCACACAGAAAAAGAAACATCATAAGATATCACTAATACACGGAATGTAAACTTGGCTACACAGGAACTGAATTACAGAACAGAACAGGGTCTCAAATTTAGAAAACCAACTTATGCTTGCTTAAGGGGAAAGGTGAGTTGGGGTGCTGCATAAAACCAGAGATTGAAATGAGCACAGATAAAGTTCCTTAACCCAAATATGGAATAGACAAGAGCTACTCCTTGCTCAACGAAATGGACTCAACACCGCATATTAAACGCCTAAGAATGTACCTGACTAGTAAGTATCTTAAAACCTATGGATTGCTATGTCTCCGAAAGAGAATCAAGCATGTGTACAGGGGCATAAACGCAGCAGTGATAGGATTGGAGAGGTTCGGTGAGCAAATGAAGACCCTTTGAAGTCATATTGCATGGTACCCATTCCACGGGTTTCAACTACCCAGGTTTAAGGTATTCTTCCTTCAGCTAAAACATGCATGTGGAACCCAGAGTATGATCAACCATGTGAACGGGAGACGTGTTCAAATATGTCTCAGTTTTCGTACCCTGGTACTCGGGTGCAACATTCCAGACGCTTTACTAACACTCTCCCCACTTGGAAAGTCAGCGCCTTTAACCTCCTGTTTGGCCCAGTTTGCAATTTCTGCGGAAGATGAACAGGAATAGCGAGAACCAATGAGAGACTAGCTGGAGGTGTCTGGACGGGCAAATTTAACTCTCATTTCCCACCAGGAAGAGGAAATAACCAAAGGCTCAGCATGCCGTGCCGGAACCAGATTAGGGCCTGAAGACATCCTGCGGTGTTGCGGCCAGGTCACAAGAAAGCGAGTTGAAGAAAGGAGCTCAGGGGCACTGTAATTCACAAACCTGCAGAGTTATAAATGACAGCTATCGTCCAAAAATAGACTGAAGTAAGGCTGCCAAGAGGACTTGAAAGCGGGGCAGAATTGCAGGAAACCGATTTCAGGAGGTAGACTGGAATTGCATTGAAAGCATAGGAAAAGAGGCAGAACGTCCACAATGATGCACTTGGCCAAAAAGGGCGTATGCGTTTTTTCCTGAATATATTCAGGAAAAAACGCATACGCCCTTTTTGGCCAACCAAGCAAGCTTGCAAAGGAAATCTGCACTACAATGAAGTCTCACATCCCCCCGGTCAAAAGGGCCATCTGAAAAAAGTGTAAAATCCAGAAAGGCAGGACAGGCCATGGAGAACTGGGAGCCTTGTTATGCTGATGGGCGGGATGTAAATTGCCAACAACCACTCGGGAGAAGTGTATGGTGTTTCCTGAAACATCTAAAAAACAAAGCAACAGAGCCTAGGGCACTTCCACTTATGGTCCTATAGCTTAGGGAAATTAAAATCAAAAAGACACAGCCACCCCAAAGTTTCGAACGGCTCTGTTTACAAGAACCTCGTTTACAGTACAAGTTCAACATCGCAGAAAGTGAAAAATGGATAAAGAACTTGTGGTACTTACGTACAATGCAGTATCACTCAGCAATGAAATCTATGTCATCAGGCCCGTAGCAGCATAATGAGTGGATTCAGGTACGATGATTCTAACTGAAATAAGTCACACAGAAAAAGAAACACCATAAGATATCACTAATACACGGAATGTAAACTTGGCTATACAGGAACTGAATTACAGAACAGAACAGGGTCTCAAATTTAGAAAACCAACTTATGCTTGCTTAAGGGTAAAGGTGAGTTGGGGTGCTGCATAAAACCAGAGATTGAAATGAGCACAGATAAAGTTCCTTAAGCCAAATATGGAATAGACAAGAGCTACTCCTTGCTCAACGAAATGGACTCAACACCGCATATTAAATGCCTAAGAATGTACCTGACTAGTAAGTATCTTAAAACCTATGGATTGCTATGTCTCCGAAAGAGAATCAAGCATGTGTACAGGGGCATAAACGCAGCAGTGATAGGATTGGAGAGGTTCGGTGAGCAAATGAAGACCCTTTGAAGTCATATTGCATGGGACCCATTCCACGGGTTTCAACTACCCAGGTTTAAGGTATTCTTCCTTCAGCTAAAACATGCATGTGGAACCTAGAGTATGATCAACCATGTGATCAGGAGACGTGTTCAAATATGTCTCAGTTTTCGTACCCTGGAACTCGGGTGCAACATTCCAGACGCTTTACTAACACTCTCCCCACTTGGAGAGTCAGTCCCTTTAACCTCCTGTTTGGCCCAGTTTGCAATTTCTGTGGAAGATGAACAGGAATAGCGAGAACCAATGAGAGACTAGCTGGAGGTGTCTGGATGGGCAAATTTAACTCTCATTTCCCACCAGGAAGAGGAATTAACCAAAGGCTCAGCGTGCCATGCCGGAACCAGATTAGGGCCTGAAGACATCCTGCGGTGTTGCGGCCAGGTCACAAGAAAGCGAGTTGAAGAAAGGAGCTCAGGGGCACTGTAATTCACAAACCTGCAGAGTTATAAATGACAGCTATCGTCCAAAAATAGACTGAAGTAAGGCTGCCAAGAGGACTTGAAAGCGGGGCAGAATTGCAGGAAACCGATTTCAGGAGGTAGACTGGAATTGCATTGAAAGCATAGGAAAAGAGGCAGAACGTCCACAATGATGCACTTGGCCAAAAAGGGCGTATGCGTTTTTTCCTGAATATATTCAGGAAAAAACGCATACGCCCTTTTTGGCCAACCAAGCAAGCTTGCAAAGGAAATCTGCACTACAATGAAGTCTCACTTCCCCCCGGTCAAAAGGGCCATCTGAAAAAAGTGTAAAATCCAGAAAGGCAGGACACGCCATGGAGAACTGGGAGACTTGTTATGCTGAAGGGCGGGATGTAAATTGCCAACAAACACTCGGGAGAAGTGTATGGTGTTTCCTGAAACATCTAAAAAACAAAGCAACAGAGCCTAGGGCACTTCCACTTATGGTCCTATAGCTTAGGGAATTTAAAATCAAAAAGACACAGCCACCCCAAAGTTTCGAACGGCTCTGTTTACAAGAACCTCGTTTACAGTACAAGTTCAACATCGCAGAAAGTGAAAAATGGATAAAGAAGTTGTGGTATTTACTTACAAAGCAATATCACTCAGCAATGAAATCTGTGTCATCAGGCCCTTAGCAGCACAATGAGTGGATTCAGGTATGATGATTCTAACTGAAATAAGTCACACAGAAAAAGAAACATCATAAGATATCAGTAATACACGGAATGTAAACTTGGCTACACAGGAACTGAATTACAGAACAGAACAGGGTCTCAAATTTAGAAAACCAACTTATGCTTGCTTAAGGGGAAAGGTGAGTTGGGGTGCTGCATAAAACCAGAGATTGAAATGAGCACAGATAAAGTTCCTTAAGCCAAATATGGAATAGACAAGAGCTACTCCTTGCTCAACGAAATGGACTCAACACCGCATATTAAACGCCTAATAATGTACCTGACTAGTAAGTATCTTAAAACCTATGGATTGCTATGTCTCCGAAAGAGAATCAAGCATGTGTACAGGGGCATAAACGCAGCAGTGATAGGATTGGAGAGGTTCGGTGAGCAAATGAAGACCCTTTGAAGTCATATTGCATGGTACCCATTCCACGGGTTTCAAATACACAGGTTTAAGGTATTCTTCCTTCAGCTAAAACATGCATGTGGAACCCAAGTATGATCAACCATGTGAACGGGAGACGTGTTCAAATATGTCTCAGTTTTCCTCCCCTGGTACTCGGGTGCAACATTCCAGACGCTTTACTAACACTCTCCCCACTTGGAAAGTCAGCGCCTTTAACCTCCTGTTTGGCCCAGTTTGCAATTTCTGCGGAAGATGAACAGGAATAGCGAGAACCAATGAGAGACTAGCTGGAGGTGTCTGGACGGGCAAATTTAACTCTCATTTCCCACCAGGAAGAGGAAATAACCAAAGGCTCAGCATGCCGTGCCGGAACCAGATTAGGGCCTGAAGACATCCTGCGGTGTTTCGGCCAGGTCACAAGAAAGCGAGTTGAAGAAAGGAGCTCAGGGGCACTGTAATTCACAAACCTGCAGAGTTATAAATGACAGCTATCGTCCAAAAATAGACTGAAGTAAGGCTGCCAAGAGGACTTGAAAGCGGGGCAGAATTGCAGGAAACCGATTTCAGGAGGTAGACTGGAATTGCATTGAAAGCATAGGAAAAGAGGCAGAACGTCCACAATGATGCACTTGGCCAAAAAGGGCGTATGCGTTTTTTCCTGAATATATTCAGGAAAAAACGCATACGCCCTTTTTGGCCAACCAAGCAAGCTTGCAAAGGAAATCTGCACTACAATGAAGTCTCACTTCTCCCCGGTCAAAAGGGCCATCTGAAAAAAGTGTAAAATCCAGAAAGGCAGGACAGGCCATGGAGAACTGGGAGCCTTGTTATGCTGATGGGCGGGATGTAAATTGCCAACAGACACTCGGGAGAAGTGTATGGTGTTTCCTGAAACATCTAAAAAACAAAGCAACAGAGCCTAGGGCACTTCCACTTATGGTCCTATAGCTTAGGGAAATTAAATTCAAAAAGACACAGCCACCCCAAAGTTTGGAACGGCTCTGTTTACAAGAACCTCGTTTACAGTACAAGTTCAACATCGCAGAAAGTGAAAAATGGATAAAGAACTTGTGGTACTTACGTACAATGCAGTATCACTCAGCAATGAAATCTATGTCATCAGGCCCGTAGCAGCATAATGAGTGGATTCAGGTACGATGATTCTAACTGAAATAAGTCACACAGAAAAAGAAACATCATAAGATATCACTAATACACGGAATGTAAACTTGGCTACACAGGAACTGAATTACAGAACAGAACAGGGTCTCAAATTTAGAAAACCAACTTATGCTTGCTTAAGGGTAAAGGTGAGTTGGGGTGCTGCATAAAACCAGAGATTGAAATGAGCACAGATAAAGTTCCTTAAGCCAAATATGGAATAGACAAGAGCTACTCCTTGCTCAACGAAATGGACTCAACACCGCATATTAAATGCCTAAGAATGTACCTGACTAGTAAGTATCTTAAAACCTATGGATTGCTATGTCTCCGAAAGAGAATCAAGCATGTGTACAGGGGCATAAACGCAGCAGTGATAGGATTGGAGAGGTTCGGTGAGCAAATGAAGACCCTTTGAAGTCATATTGCATGGGACCCATTCCACGGGTTTCAACTACCCAGGTTTTAGGTATTCTTCCTTCAGCTAAAACATGCATGTGGGACCTAGAGTATGATCAACCATGTGAACGGGAGACGTGTTCAAATATGTCTCAGTTTTCCTCCCCTGGTACTCGGGTGCAACATTCCAGACGCTTTACTAACACTCTCCCCACTTGGAAAGTCAGCGCTTTAACCTCCTGTTTGGCCCAGTTTGCAATTTCTGCGGAAGATGAACAGGAATAGCGAGAACCAATGAGAGACTAGCTGGAGGTGTCTGGACGGGCAAATTTAACTCTCATTTCCCACCAGGAAGAGGAAATAACCAAAGGCTCAGCATGCCGTGCCGGAACCAGATTAGGGCCTGAAGACATCCTGCGGTGTTGCGGCCAGGTCACAAGAAAGCGAGTTGAAGAAAGGAGCTCAGGGGCACTGTAATTCACAAACCTGCAGAGTTATAAATGACAGCTATCGTCCAAAAATAGACTGAAGTAAGGCTGCCAAGAGGACTTGAAAGCGGGGCAGAATTGCAGGAAACCGATTTCAGGAGGTAGACTGGAATTGCATTGAAAGCATAGGAAAAGAGGCAGAACGTCCACAATGATGCACTTGGCCAAAAAGGGCGTATGCGTTTTTTCCTGAATATATTCAGGAAAAAACGCATACGCCCTTTTTGGCCAACCAAGCAAGCTTGCAAAGGAAATCTGCACTACAATGAAGTCTCACTTCCCCCCGGTCAAAAGGGCCATCTGAAAAAAGTGTAAAATCCAGAAAGGCAGGACAGGCCATGGAGAACTGGGAGCCTTGTTATGCTGATGGGCGGGATGTAAATTGCCAACAACCACTCGGGAGAAGTGTATGGTGTTTCCTGAAACATCTAAAAAACAAAGCAACAGAGCCTAGGGCACTTCCACTTATGGTCCTATAGCTTAGGGAAATTAAATTCAAAAAGACACAGCCACCCCAAAGTTTGGAACGGCTCTGTTTACAAGAACCTCGTTTACAGTACAAGTTCAACATCGCAGAAAGTGAAAAATGGATAAAGAACTTGTGGTACTTACGTACAATGCAGTATCACTCAGCAATGAAATCTATGTCATCAGGCCCGTAGCAGCATAATGAGTGGATTCAGGTACGATGATTCTAACTGAAATAAGTCACACAGAAAAAGAAACATCATAAGATATCACTAATACACGGAATGTAAACTTGGCTACACAGGAACTGAATTACAGAACAGAACAGGGTCTCAAATTTAGAAAACCAACTTATGCTTGCTTAAGGGTAAAGGTGAGTTGGGGTGCTGCATAAAACCAGAGATTGAAATGAGCACAGATAAAGTTCCTTAAGCCAAATATGGAATAGACAAGAGCTACTCCTTGCTCAACGAAATGGACTCAACACCGCATATTAAATGCCTAAGAATGTACCTGACTAGTAAGTATCTTAAAACCTATGGATTGCTATGTCTCCGAAAGAGAATCAAGCATGTGTACAGGGGCATAAACGCAGCAGTGATAGGATTGGAGAGGTTCGGTGAGCAAATGAAGACCCTTTGAAGTCATATTGCATGGTACCCATTCCACGGGTTTCAACTACCCAGGTTTAAGGTATTCTTCCTTCAGCTAAAACATGCATGTGGGACCTAGAGTATGATCAACCATGTGATCGGGAGAAGTGTTCAAATATGTCTCAGTTTTCGTACCCTGGTACTCGGGTGCAACATTCCAGACGCTTTACTAACACTCTCCCCACTTGGAGAGTCAGTCCCTTTAACCTCCTGTTTGGCCCAGTTTGCAATTTCTGTGGAAGATTAACAGGAATAGCGAGAACCAATGAGAGACTAGCTGGAGGTGTCTGGATGGGCAAATTTAACTCTCATTTCCCACCAGGAAGAGGAATTAACCAAAGGATCAGCGTGCCGTGCCAGAACCAGATTAGGGCCTGAAGTCATCCTGCGGTGTTGCGGCCAGGTCACAAGAAAGCGAGTTGAAGAAAGGAGCTCAGGGGCACTGTAATTCACAAACCTGCAGAGTTATAAATGACAGCTATTGTCCAAAAATATACTGAAGTAAGGCTGCCAAGAGGACTTGAAACCGGGGCAGAATTGCAGGAAACCGATTTCAGGAGGTAGACTGGAATTGCATTGAAAGCATAGGAAAAGAGGCAGAACGTCCACAATGATGCACTTGGCCAAAAAGGGCGTATGCGTTTTTTCCTGAATATATTCAGGAAAAAACGCATACGCCCTTTTTGGCCAACCAAGCAAGCTTGCAAAGGAAATCTGCACTACAATGAAGTCTCACTTCCCCCCGGTCAAAAGGGCCATCTGAAAAAAGTGTAAAATCCAGAAAGGCAGGACAGGCCATGGAGAACTGGGAGCCTTGTTATGCTGATGGGCGGGATGTAAATTGCCAACAGACACTCGGGAGAAGTGTATGGTGTTTCCTGAAACATCTAAAAAACAAAGCAACAGAGCCTAGGGCACTTCCACTTATGGTCCTATAGCTTAGGGAATTTAAAATCAAAGAGACACAGCCACCCCAAAGTTTGGAACGGCTCTGTTTACAAGAACCTCGTTTACAGTACAAGTTCAACATCGCAGAAATTGAAAAATGGATAAAGAAGTTGTGGTATTTACTTACAAAGCAATATCACTCAGCAATGAAATCTGTGTCATCAGGCCCTTAGCAGCACAATGAGTGGATTCAGGTACGATGATTCTAACTGAAATAAGTCACACAGGAAAAGAAACATCATAAGATATCAGTAATACACGGAATGTAAACTTGGCTACACAGGAACTGTATTACAGAACAGAACAGGGTCTCAAATTTAGAAAACCAACTTATGCTTGCTTAAGGGGAAAGGTGAGTTGGGGTGCTGCATAAAACCAGAGATTGAAATGAGCACAGATAAAGTTCCTTAACCCAAATATTGAATAGACAAGAGCTACTCCTTGCTCAACGAAATGGACTCAACACCGCATATTAAACGCCTAAGAATGTACCTGACTAGTAAGTATCTTAAAACCTATGGATTGCTATGTCTCCGAAAGAGAATCAAGCATGTGTACAGGGGCATAAACGCAGCAGTGATAGGATAGGAGAGGTTCGGTGAGCAAATGAAGACCCTTTGAAGTCATATTGCATGGTACCCATTCCACGGGTTTCAACTACCCAGGTTTAAGGTATTCTTCCTTCAGCTAAAACATGCATGTGGAACCCAAGTATGATCAACCATGTGAACGGGAGACGTGTTCAAATATGTCTCAGTTTTCCTCCCCTGGTACTCGGGTGCAACATTCCAGACGCTTTACTAACACTCTCCCCACTTGGAAAGTCAGCGCCTTTAACCTCCTGTTTGGCCCAGTTTGCAATTTCTGCGGAAGATGAACAGGAATAGCGAGAACCAATGAGAGACTAGCTGGAGGTGTCTGAACGGGCAAATTTAACTCTCATTTCCCACCAGGAAGAGGAAATAACCAAAGGCTCAGCATGCCGTGCCGGAACCAGATTAGGGCCTGAAGACATCCTGCGGTGTTGCGGCCAGGTCACAAGAAAGCGAGTTGAAGAAAGGAGCTCAGGGGCACTGTAATTCACAAACCTGCAGAGTTATAAATGACAGCTATCGTCCAAAAATAGACTGAAGTAAGGCTGCCAAGAGGACTTGAAAGCGGGGCAGAATTGCAGGAAACCGATTTCAGGAGGTAGACTGGAATTGCATTGAAAGCATAGGAAAAGAGGCAGAACGTCCACAATGATGCACTTGGCCAAAAAGGGCGTATGCGTTTTTTCCTGAATATATTCAGGAAAAAACGCATACGCCCTTTTTGGCCAACCAAGCAAGCTTGCAAAGGAAATCTGCACTACAATGAAGTCTCACTTCCCCCCGGTCAAAAGGGCCATCTGAAAAAAGTGTAAAATCCAGAAAGGCAGGACAGGCCATGGAGAACTGGGAGCCTTGTTATGCTGATGGGCGGGATGTAAATTGCCAACAACCACTCGGGAGAAGTGTATGGTGTTTCCTGAAACATCTAAAAAACAAAGCAACAGAGCCTAGGGCACTTCCACTTATGGTCCTATAGCTTAGGGAAATTAAAATCAAAAAGACACAGCCACCCCAAAGTTTCGAACGGCTCTGTTTACAAGAACCTCGTTTACAGTACAAGTTCAACATCGCAGAAAGTGAAAAATGGATAAAGAACTTGTGGTACTTACGTACAATGCAGTATCACTCAGCAATGAAATCTATGTCATCAGGCCCGTAGCAGCATAATGAGTGGATTCAGGTACGATGATTCTAACTGAAATAAGTCACACAGAAAAAGAAACACCATAAAATATCACTAATACACGGAATGTAAACTTGGCTATACAGGAACTGAATTACAGAACAGAACAGGGTCTCAAATTTAGAAAACCAACTTATGCTTGCTTAAGGGTAAAGGTGAGTTGGGGTGCTGCATAAAACCAGAGATTGAAATGAGCACAGATAAAGTTCCTTAAGCCAAATATGGAATAGACAAGAGCTACTCCTTGCTCAACGAAATGGACTCAACACCGCATATTAAATGCCTAAGAATGTACCTGACTAGTAAGTATCTTAAAACCTATGGATTGCTATGTCTCCGAAAGAGAATCAAGCATGTGTACAGGGGCATAAACGCAGCAGTGATAGGATTGGAGAGGTTCGGTGAGCAAATGAAGACCCTTTGAAGTCATATTGCATGGGACCCATTCCACGGGTTTCAACTACCCAGGTTTAAGGTATTCTTCCTTCAGCAAAAACATGCATGTGGAACCTAGAGTATGATCAACCATGTGATCAGGAGACGTGTTCAAATATGTCTCAGTTTTCGTACCCTGGAACTCGGGTGCAACATTCCAGACGCTTTACTAACACTCTCCCCACTTGGAGAGTCAGTCCCTTTAACCTCCTGTTTGGCCCAGTTTGCAATTTCTGTGGAAGATGAACAGGAATAGCGAGAACCAATGAGAGACTAGCTGGAGGTGTCTGGATGGGCAAATTTAACTCTCATTTCCCACCAGGAAGAGGAATTAACCAAAGGCTCAGCGTGCCGTGCCGGAACCAGATTAGGGCCTGAAGACATCCTGCGGTGTTGCGGCCAGGTCACAAGAAAGCGAGTTGAAGAAAGGAGCTCAGGGGCACTGTAATTCACAAACCTGCAGAGTTATAAATGACAGCTATCGTCCAAAAATAGACTGAAGTAAGGCTGCCAAGAGGACTTGAAAGCGGGGCAGAATTGCAGGAAACCGATTTCAGGAGGTAGACTGGAATTGCATTGAAAGCATAGGAAAAGAGGCAGAACGTCCACAATGATGCACTTGGCCAAAAAGGGCGTATGCGTTTTTTCCTGAATATATTCAGGAAAAAACGCATACGCCCTTTTTGGCCAACCAAGCAAGCTTGCAAAGGAGATCTGCACTACAATGAAGTCTCCCTTCCCCCCGGTCAAAAGGGCCATCTGAAAAAAGTGTAAAATCCAGAAAGGCAGGACACGCCATGGAGAACTGGGAGCCTTGTTATGCTGAAGGGCGGGATGTAAATTGCCAACAAACACTCGGGAGAAGTGTATGGTGTTTCCTGAAACATCTAAAAAACAAAGCAACAGAGCCTAGGGCACTTCCACTTATGGTCCTATAGCTTAGGGAATTTAAAATCAAAAAGACACAGACACCCCAAAGTTTCGAACGGCTCTGTTTACAAGAACCTCGTTTACAGTACAAGTTCAACATCGCAGAAAGTGAAAAATGGATAAAGAAGTTGTGGTATTTACTTACAAAGCAATATCACTCAGCAATGAAATCTGTGTCATCAGGCCCTTAGCAGCACAATGAGTGGATTCAGGTATGATGATTCTAACTGAAATAAGTCACACAGAAAAAGAAACATCATAAGATATCAGTAATACACGGAATGTAAACTTGGCTACACAGGAACTGAATTACAGAACAGAACAGGGTCTCAAATTTAGAAAACCAACTTATGCTTGCTTAAGGGGAAAGGTGAGTTGGGGTGCTGCATAAAACCAGAGATTGAAATGAGCACAGATAAAGTTCCTTAAGCCAAATATGGAATAGACAAGAGCTACTCCTTGCTCAACGAAATGGACTCAACACCGCATATTAAACGCCTAAGAATGTACCTGACTAGTAAGTATCTTAAAACCTATGGATTGCTATGTCTCCGAAACAGAATCAAGCATGTGTACAGGGGCATAAACGCAGCAGTGATAGGATTGGAGAGGTTCGGTGAGCAAATGAAGACCCTTTGAAGTCATATTGCATGGTACCCATTCCACGGGTTTCAAATACACAGGTTTAAGGTATTCTTCCTTCAGCTAAAACATGCATGTGGAACCCAAGTATGATCAACCATGTGAACGGGAGACGTGTTCAAATATGTCTCAGTTTTCCTCCCCTGGTACTCGGGTGCAACATTCCAGACGCTTTACTAACACTCTCCCCACTTGGAAAGTCAGCGCCTTTAACCTCCTGTTTGGCCCAGTTTGCAATTTCTGCGGAAGATGAACAGGAATAGCGAGAACCAATGAGAGACTAGCTGGAGGTGTCTGGACGGGCAAATTTAACTCTCATTTCCCACCAGGAAGAGGAAATAACCAAAGGCTCAGCATGCCGTGCCGGAACCAGATTAGGGCCTGAAGACATCCTGCGGTGTTGCGGCCAGGTCACAAGAAAGCGAGTTGAAGAAAGGAGCTCAGGGGCACTGTAATTCACAAACCTGCAGAGTTATAAATGACAGCTATCGTCCAAAAATAGACTGAAGTAAGGCTGCCAAGAGGACTTGAAAGCGGGGCAGAATTGCAGGAAACCGATTTCAGGAGGTAGACTGGAATTGCATTGAAAGCATAGGAAAAGAGGCAGAACGTCCACAATGATGCACTTGGCCAAAAAGGGCGTATGCGTTTTTTCCTGAATATATTCAGGAAAAAACGCATACGCCCTTTTTGGCCAACCAAGCAAGCTTGCAAAGGAAATCTGCACTACAATGAAGTCTCACTTCTCCCCGGTCAAAAGGGCCATCTGAAAAAAGTGTAAAATCCAGAAAGGCAGGACAGGCCATGGAGAACTGGGAGCCTTGTTATGCTGATGGGCGGGATGTAAATTGCCAACAGACACTCGGGAGAAGTGTATGGTGTTTCCTGAAACATCTAAAAAACAAAGCAACAGAGCCTAGGGCACTTCCACTTATGGTCCTATAGCTTAGGGAAATTAAATTCAAAAAGACACAGCCACCCCAAAGTTTGGAACGGCTCTGTTTACAAGAACCTCGTTTACAGTACAAGTTCAACATCGCAGAAAGTGAAAAATGGATAAAGAACTTGTGGTACTTACGTACAATGCAGTATCACTCAGCAATGAAATCTATGTCATCAGGCCCGTAGCAGCATAATGAGTGGATTCAGGTACGATGATTCTAACTGAAATAAGTCACACAGAAAAAGAAACATCATAAGATATCACTAATACACGGAATGTAAACTTGGCTACACAGGAACTGAATTACAGAACAGAACAGGGTCTCAAATTTAGAAAACCAACTTATGCTTGCTTAAGGGTAAAGGTGAGTTGGGGTGCTGCATAAAACCAGAGATTGAAATGAGCACAGATAAAGTTCCTTAAGCCAAATATGGAATAGACAAGAGCTACTCCTTGCTCAACGAAATGGACTCAACACCGCATATTAAATGCCTAAGAATGTACCTGACTAGTAAGTATCTTAAAACCTATGGATTGCTATGTCTCCGAAAGAGAATCAAGCATGTGTACAGGGGCATAAACGCAGCAGTGATAGGATTGGAGAGGTTCGGTGAGCAAATGAAGACCCTTTGAAGTCATATTGCATGGGACCCATTCCACGGGTTTCAACTACCCAGGTTTTAGGTATTCTTCCTTCAGCTAAAACATGCATGTGGGACCTAGAGTATGATCAACCATGTGAACGGGAGACGTGTTCAAATATGTCTCAGTTTTCCTCCCCTGGTACTCGGGTGCAACATTCCAGACGCTTTACTAACACTCTCCCCACTTGGAAAGTCAGCGCTTTAACCTCCTGTTTGGCCCAGTTTGCAATTTCTGCGGAAGATGAACAGGAATAGCGAGAACCAATGAGAGACTAGCTGGAGGTGTCTGGACGGGCAAATTTAACTCTCATTTCCCACCAGGAAGAGGAAATAACCAAAGGCTCAGCATGCCGTGCCGGAACCAGATTAGGGCCTGAAGACATCCTGCGGTGTTGCGGCCAGGTCACAAGAAAGCGAGTTGAAGAAAGGAGCTCAGGGGCACTGTAATTCACAAACCTGCAGAGTTATAAATGACAGCTATCGTCCAAAAATAGACTGAAGTAAGGCTGCCAAGAGGACTTGAAAGCGGGGCAGAATTGCAGGAAACCGATTTCAGGAGGTAGACTGGAATTGCATTGAAAGCATAGGAAAAGAGGCAGAACGTCCACAATGATGCACTTGGCCAAAAAGGGCGTATGCGTTTTTTCCTGAATATATTCAGGAAAAAACGCATACGCCCTTTTTGGCCAACCAAGCAAGCTTGCAAAGGAAATCTGCACTACAATGAAGTCTCACTTCCCCCCGGTCAAAAGGGCCATCTGAAAAAAGTGTAAAATCCAGAAAGGCAGGACAGGCCATGGAGAACTGGGAGCCTTGTTATGCTGATGGGCGGGATGTAAATTGCCAACAAACACTCGGGAGAAGTGTATGGTGTTTCCTGAAACATCTAAAAAACAAAGCAACAGAGCCTAGGGCACTTCCACTTATGGTCCTATAGCTTAGGGAAATTAAATTCAAAAAGACACAGCCACCCCAAAGTTTGGAACGGCTCTGTTTACAAGAACCTCGTTTACAGTACAAGTTCAACATCGCAGAAAGTGAAAAATGGATAAAGAACTTGTGGTACTTACGTACAATGCAGTATCACTCAGCAATGAAATCTATGTCATCAGGCCCGTAGCAGCATAATGAGTGGATTCAGGTACGATGATTCTAACTGAAATAAGTCACACAGAAAAAGAAACATCATAAGATATCACTAATACACGGAATGTAAACTTGGCTACACAGGAACTGAATTACAGAACAGAACAGGGTCTCAAATTTAGAAAACCAACTTATGCTTGCTTAAGGGTAAAGGTGAGTTGGGGTGCTGCATAAAACCAGAGATTGAAATGAGCACAGATAAAGTTCCTTAAGCCAAATATGGAATAGACAAGAGCTACTCCTTGCTCAACGAAATGGACTCAACACCGCATATTAAATGCCTAAGAATGTACCTGACTAGTAAGTATCTTAAAACCTATGGATTGCTATGTCTCCGAAAGAGAATCAAGCATGTGTACAGGGGCATAAACGCAGCAGTGATAGGATTGGAGAGGTTCGGTGAGCAAATGAAGACCCTTTGAAGTCATATTGCATGGTACCCATTCCACGGGTTTCAACTACCCAGGTTTAAGGTATTCTTCCTTCAGCTAAAACATGCATGTGGAACCCAAGTATGATCAACCATGTGATCGGGAGACGTGTTCAAATATGTCTCAGTTTTCGTACCCTGGTACTCGGGTGCAACATTCCAGACGCTTTACTAACACTCTCCCCACTTGGAGAGTCAGCGCCTTTAACCTCCTGTTTGGCTCAGTTTGCAATTTCTGCGGAAGATGAACAGGAATAGCGAGAACCAATGAGAGGCTAGCTGGAGGTGTCTGGACGGGCAAATTTAACTCTCATTTCCCACCAGGAAGAGGAATTAACCAAAGGCTCAGCGTGCCGTGCCAGAACCAGATTAGGGCCTGAAGTCATCCTGCGGTGTTGCGGCCAGGTCACAAGAAAGCGAGTTGAAGAAAGGAGCTCAGGGGCACTGTAATTCACAAACCTGCAGAGTTATAAATGACAGCTATCGTCCAAAAATAGACTGAAGTAAGGCTGCCAAGAGGACTTGAAACCGGGGCAGAATTGCAGGAAACCGATTTCAGGAGGTAGACTGGAATTGCATTGAAAGCGTAGGAAAAGAGGCAGAACGTCCACAATGATGCACTTGGCCAAAAAGGGCGTATGCGTTTTTTCCTGAATATATTCAGGAAAAAACGCATACGCCCTTTTTGGCCAACCAAGCAAGCTTGCAAAGGAAATCTGCACTACAATGAAGTCTCACTTCCCCCCGGTCAAAAGGGCCATCTGAAAAAAGTGTAAAATCCAGAAAGGCAGGACAGGCCATGGAGAACTGGGAGCCTTGTTATGCTGATGGGCGGGATGTAAATTGCCAACAGACACTCGGGAGAAGTGTATGGTGTTTCCTGAAACATCTAAAAAACAAAGCAACAGAGCCTAGGGCACTTCCACTTATGGTCCTATAGCTTAGGGAATTTAAAATCAAAAAGACACAGCCACCCCAAAGTTTGGAACGGCTCTGTTTACAAGAACCTCGTTTACAGTACAAGTTCAACATCGCAGAAATTGAAAAATGGATAAAGAAGTTGTGGTATTTACTTACAAAGCAATATCACTCAGCAATGAAATCTGTGTCATCAGGCCCTTGGCAGCACAATGAGTGGATTCAGGTACGATGATTCTAACTGATTTAAGTCACACAGGAAAAGAAACATCATAAGATATCAGTAATACACGGAATGTAAACTTGGCTACACAGGAACTGTATTACAGACAGAACAGGGTCTCAAATTTAGAAAACCAACTTATGCTTGCTTAAGGGGAAAGGTGAGTTGGGGTGCTGCATAAAACCAGAGATTGAAATGAGCACAGATAAAGTTCCTTAAGCCAAATATGGAATAGACAAGAGCTACTCCTTGCTCAACGAAATGGACTCAATACCGCATATTAAACGCCTAAGAATGTACCTGACTAGTAAGTATCTTAAAACCTATGGATTGCTATGTCTCCGAAAGAGAATCAAGCATGTGTACAGGGGCATAAACGCAGCAGTGATAGGATTGGAGAGGTTCGGTGAGCAAATGAAGACCCTTTGAAGTCATATTGCATGGTACCCATTCCACGGGTTTCAACTACCCAGGTTTAAGGTATTCTTCCTTCAGCTAAAACATGCATGTGGAACCCAAGTATGATCAACCATGTGAACGGGAGACGTGTTCAAATATGTCTCAGTTTTCCTCCCCTGGTACTCGGGTGCAACATTCCAGACGCTTTACTAACACTCTCCCCACTTGGAAAGTCAGCGCCTTTAACCTCCTGTTTGGCCCAGTTTGCAATTTCTGCGGAAGATGAACAGGAATAGCGAGAACAAATGAGAGACTAGCTGGAGGTGTCTGAACGGGCAAATTTAACTCTCATTTCCCACCAGGAAGAGGAAATAACCAAAGGCTCAGCATGCCGTGCCGGAACCAGATTAGGGCCTGAAGACATCCTGCGGTGTTGCGGCCAGGTCACAAGAAAGCGAGTTGAAGAAAGGAGCTCAGGGGCACTGTAATTCACAAACCTGCAGAGTTATAAATGACAGCTATCGTCCAAAAATAGACTGAAGTAAGGCTGCCAAGAGGACTTGAAAGCGGGGCAGAATTGCAGGAAACCGATTTCAGGAGGTAGACTGGAATTGCATTGAAAGCATAGGAAAAGAGGCAGAACGTCCACAATGATGCACTTGGCCAAAAAGGGCGTATGCGTTTTTTCCTGAATATATTCAGGAAAAAACGCATACGCCCTTTTTGGCCAACCAAGCAAGCTTGCAAAGGAAATCTGCACTACAATGAAGTCTCACTTCCCCCCGGTCAAAAGGGCCATCTGAAAAAAGTGTAAAATCCAGAAAGGCAGGACAGGCCATGGAGAACTGGGAGCCTTGTTATGCTGATGGGCGGGATGTAAATTGCCAACAACCACTCGGGAGAAGTGTATGGTGTTTCCTGAAACATCTAAAAAACAAAGCAACAGAGCCTAGGGCACTTCCACTTATGGTCCTATAGCTTAGGGAAATTAAAATCAAAAAGACACAGCCACCCCAAAGTTTCGAACGGCTCTGTTTACAAGAACCTCGTTTACAGTACAAGTTCAACATCGCAGAAAGTGAAAAATGGATAAAGAACTTGTGGTACTTACGTACAATGCAGTATCACTCAGCAATGAAATCTATGTCATCAGGCCCGTAGCAGCATAATGAGTGGATTCAGGTACGATGATTCTAACTGAAATAAGTCACACAGAAAAAGAAACACCATAAGATATCACTAATACACGGAATGTAAACTTGGCTATACAGGAACTGAATTACAGAACAGAACAGGGTCTCAAATTTAGAAAACCAACTTATGCTTGCTTAAGGGTAAAGGTGAGTTGGGGTGCTGCATAAAACCAGAGATTGAAATGAGCACAGATAAAGTTCCTTAAGCCAAATATGGAATAGACAAGAGCTACTCCTTGCTCAACGAAATGGACTCAACACCGCATATTAAACGCCTAAGAATGTACCTGACTAGTAAGTATCTTAAAACCTATGGATTGCTATGTCTCCGAAAGAGAATCAAGCATGTGTACAGGGGCATAAACGCAGCAGTGATAGGATTGGAGAGGTTCGGTGAGCAAATGAAGACCCTTTGAAGTCATATTGCATGGGACCCATTCCACGGGTTTCAACTACCCAGGTTTAAGGTATTCTTCCTTCAGCTAAAACATGCATGTGGGACCTAGAGTATGATCAACCATGTGATCAGGAGACGTGTTCAAATATGTCTCAGTTTTCGTACCCTGGAACTCGGGTGCAACATTCCAGACGCTTTACTAACACTCTCCCCACTTGGAGAGTCAGCCCCTTTAACCTCCTGTTTGGCCCAGTTTGCAATTTCTGTGGAAGATGAACAGGAATAGCGAGAACCAATGAGAGACTAGCTGGAGGTGTCTGGATGGGCAAATTTAACTCTCATTTCCCACCAGGAAGAGGAATTAACCAAAGGCTCAGCGTGCCGTGCCGGAACCAGATTAGGGCCTGAAGACATCCTGCGGTGTTGCGGCCAGGTCACAAGAAAGCGAGTTGAAGAAAGGAGCTCAGGGGCACTGTAATTCACAAACCTGCAGAGTTATAAATGACAGCTATCGTCCAAAAATAGACTGAAGTAAGGCTGCCAAGAGGACTTGAAAGCGGGGCAGAATTGCAGGAAACCGATTTCAGGAGGTAGACTGGAATTGCATTGAAAGCATAGGAAAAGAGGCAGAACGTCCACAATGATGCACTTGGCCAAAAAGGGCGTATGCGTTTTTTCCTGAATATATTCAGGAAAAAACGCATACGCCCTTTTTGGCCAACCAAGCAAGCTTGCAAAGGAGATCTGCACTACAATGAAGTCTCACTTCCCCCCGGTCAAAAGGGCCATCTGAAAAAAGTGTAAAATCCAGAAAGGCAGGACAGGCCATGGAGAACTGGGAGCCTTGTTATGCTGATGGGCGGGATGTAAATTGCCAACAACCACTCGGGAGAAGTGTATGGTGTTTCCTGAAACATCTAAAAAACAAAGCAACAGAGCCTAGGGCACTTCCACTTATGGTCCTATAGCTTAGGGAAATTAAAATCAAAAAGACACAGCCACCCCAAAGTTTGGGACGCCTCCGTTCACAAGAACCTCGTTTACCGTACAAGTTCAATATCGCAGAAAGTGAAAAATGGATAAAGAACTTGTGGTACTTACGTACAATGCAGTATCACTCAGCAATGAAATCTATGTCATCAGGCCCGTAGCAGCATAATGAGTGGATTCAGGTACGATTATTCTAACTGAAATAAGTCACACAGAAAAAGAAACATCATAAGATATCACTAATACACGGAATGTAAACTTGGCTACACAGGAACTGAATTACAGAACAGAACAGGGTCTCAAATTTAGAAAACCAACTTATGCTTGCTTAAGGGTAAAGGTGAGTTGGGGAGCTGCATAAAACCAGAGATTGAAATGAGCACAGATAAAGTTCCTTAAGCCAAATATGGAATAGACAAGAGCTACTCCTTGCTCAACGAAATGGACTCAACACCGCATATTAAATGCCTAAGAATGTACCTGACTAGTAAGTATCTTAAAACCTATGGATTGCTATGTCTCCGAAAGAGAATCAAGCATGTGTACAGGGGCATAAACGCAGCAGTGATAGGATTGGAGAGGTTCGGTGAGCAAATGAAGACCCTTTGAAGTCATATTGCATGGGACCCATTCCACGGGTTTCAACTACCCAGGTTTTAGGTATTCTTCCTTCAGCTAAAACATGCATGTGGGACCTAGAGTATGATCAACCATGTGAACGGGAGACGTGTTCAAATATGTCTCAGTTTTCCTCCCCTGGTACTCGGGTGCAACATTCCAGACGCTTTACTAACACTCTCCCCACTTGGAAAGTCAGCGCCTTTAACCTCCTGTTTGGCCCAGTTTGCAATTTCTGCGGAAGATGAACAGGAATAGCGAGAACCAATGAGAGACTAGCTGGAGGTGTCTGGACGGGCAAATTTAACTCTCATTTCCCACCAGGAAGAGGAAATAACCAAAGGCTCAGCATGCCGTGCCGGAACCAGATTAGGGCCTGAAGCCATCCTGCGGTGTTGCGGCCAGGTCACAAGAAAGCGAGTTGAAGAAAGGAGCTCAGGGGCACTGTAATTCACAAACCTGCAGAGTTATAAATGACAGCTATCGTCCAAAAATAGACTGAAGTAAGGCTGCCAAGAGGACTTGAAAGCGGGGCAGAATTGCAGGAAACCGATTTCAGGAGGTAGACTGGAATTGCATTGAAAGCATAGGAAAAGAGGCAGAACGTCCACAATGATGCACTTGGCCAAAAAGGGCGTATGCGTTTTTTCCTGAATATATTCAGGAAAAAACGCATACGCCCTTTCTGGCCAACCAAGCAAGCTTGCAAAGGAAATCTGCACTACAATGAAGTCTCACTTCCCCCCGGTCAAAAGGGCCATCTGAGAAAAGTGTAAAATCCAGAAAGGCAGGACAGGCCATGGAGAACTGGGAGCCTTGTTATGCTGATGGGCGGGATGTAAATTGCCAACAGACACTCAGGAGAAGTGTATGGTGTTTCCTGAAACATCTAAAAAACAAAGCAACAGAGCCTAGGGCACTTCCACTTATGGTCCTATAGCTTAGGGAATTTAAAATCAAAAAGACACAGCCACCCCAAAGTTTGGAACGGCTCTGTTTACAAGAACCTCGTTTACAGTACGAGTTCAACATCACAGAAATTGAAAAATGGATAAAGAAGTTGTGGTATTTACTTACAAAGCAATATCACTCAGCAATGAAATCTGTGTCATCAGGCCCTTAGCAGCACAATGAGTGGATTCAGGTATGATGATTCTAACTGAAATAAGTCACACAGAAAAAGAAACATCATAAGATATCAGTAATACACGGAATGTAAACTTGGCTACACAGGAACTGAATTACAGAACAGAACAGGGTCTCAAATTTAGAAAACCAACTTATGCTTGCTTAAGGGGAAAGGTGAGTTGGGGTGCTGCATAAAACCAGAGATTGAAATGAGCACAGATAAAGTTCCTTAAGCCAAATATGGAATAGACAAGAGCTACTCCTTGCTCAACGAAATGGACTCAACACCGCATATTAAACGCCTAAGAATGTACCTGACTAGTAAGTATCTTAAAACCTATGGATTGCTATGTCTCCAAAAGAGAATCAAGCATGTGTACAGGGGCATAAACGCAGCAGTGATAGGATTGGAGAGGTTCGGTGAGCAAATGAAGACCCTTTGAAGTCATATTGCATGGTACCCATTCCACGGGTTTCAAATACACAGGTTTAAGGTATTCTTCCTTCAGCTAAAACATGCATGTGGAAACCAAGTATGATCAACCATGTGAATGGGAGACGTGTTCAAATATGTCTCAGTTTTCCTCCCCTGGTACTCGGGTGCAACATTCCAGACGCTTTACTAACACTCTCCCCACTTGGAAAGTCAGCGCCTTTAACCTCCTGTTTGGCCCAGTTTGCAATTTCTGCGGAAGATGAACAGGAATAGCGAGAACCAATGAGAGGCTAGCTGGAGGTGTCTGGACGGGCAAATTTAACTCTCATTTCCCACCAGGAAGAGGAAATAACCAAAGGCTCAGCGTGCCGTGCCGGAACCAGATTAGGGCCTGAAGACATCCTGCGGTGTTGCGGCCAGGTCACAAGAAAGCGAGTTGAAGAAAGGAGCTCAGGGGCACTGTAAGTCACAAACCTGCAGAGTTATAAATGACAGCTATCGTCCAAAAATAGACTGAAGTAAGGCTGCCAAGAGGACTTGAAAGCGGGGCAGAATTGCAGGAAACCGATTTCAGGAGGTAGACTGGAATTGCATTGAAAGCATAGGAAAAGAGGCAGAACGTCCACAATGATGCACTTGGCCAAAAAGGGCGTATGCGTTTTTTCCTGAATATATTCAGGAAAAAACGCATACGCCCTTTTTGGCCAACCAAGCAAGCTTGCAAAGGAAATCTGCACTACAATGAAGTCTCACTTCCACCTGGTCAAAAGGGCCATCTGAAAAAAGTGTAAAATGCATAAAGGCACGACAGGCCATGGAGAACTGGGAGCCTTCTTATGCGGATGGGCGGGATGTAAATTGCCAACAGCCACTCTGGAGAAGTGTATGGTGTTTCCTGAAACATCTAAAAAACAAAGCAACAGAGCCTAGGGCACTTCCACTTATGGTCCTATAGCTTAGGGAAATTAAAATCAAAAAGACACAGCCACCCCAAAGTTTGGGACGCCTCCGTTTACAAGAACCTCGTTTACCGTACAAGTTCAATATCACAGAAAGTGAAAAATGGATAAAGAACTTGAGGTACTTACGTACAATGCAGTATCACTCAGCAATGAAATCTATGTCATCAGGCCCTTAGCAGCATAATGAGTGGATTCAGGTACGATGATTCTAACTGAAATAAGTCATACAGAAAAAGAAACATCATAAGATATCAGTAATACACGGAATGTAAACTTGGCTACACAGGAACTGCATTCCAAAACAGAACAGGGTCTCAAATTTAGAAAACCAACTTATGCTTGCTTAAGGGGAAAGGTGAGTTGGGGTGCTGCATAAAACCAGAGATTGAAATGAGCACAGATAAAGTTCCTTAAGCCAAATATGGAATAGACAAGAGCTACTCCTTGCTCAACGAAATGGACTCAACACCCCATATTAAACGCCTAAGAATGTACCTGACTAGTAAGTATCTTAAAACCTATGGATTGCTATGTCTCCAAAAGAGAATCAAGCGTGTGTACAGGGGCATAAACGCAGCAGTGATAGGATTGGAGAGGTTCGGTGAGCAAATGAAGACCCTTTGAAGTCATATTGCATGGTACCCATTACACGGGTCTCAACTCTCCAGGTTTTAGGTATTCTTCCTTCAGCTAAAACATGCATGTGGAACCCAGAGTATGATCAACCATGTGAATGGGAGACGTGTTCAAATATGTCTCAGTTTTCCTCCCCTGGTACTCGGGTGCAACATTCCAGACGCTTTACTAACACTCTCCCCACTTGGAGAGTCAGTCCCTTTAACCTCCTGTTTGGCCCAGTTTGCAATTTCTGCGGAAGATGAACAGGAATAGCGAGAACCAATGAGAGGCTAGCTGGAGGTGTCTGAACGGGCAAATTTAACTCTCATTTCCCACCAGGAAGAGGAATTAACCAAAGGCTCAGCATGCTGTGCCGGAACCAGATTAGGGCCTGAAGCCATCCTGCGGTGTTGCGGCCAGGTCACAAGAAAGCGAGTTGAAGAAAGGAGCTCAGGGGCACTGTAATTCACAAACCTGCAGAGTTATAAATGACAGCTATCGTCCAAAAATAGACTGAAGTAAGGCTGCCAAGAGGACTTGAAAGCGGGGCAGAATTGCAGGAAACCGATTTCAGGAGGTAGACTGGAATTGCATTGAAAGCATAGGAAAAGAGGCAGAACGTCCACAATGATGCACTTGGCCAAAAAGGGCGTATGCGTTTTTTCCTGAATATATTCAGGAAAAACGCATACGCCCTTTTTGGCCAACCAAGCAAGCTTGCAAAGGAAATCTGCACTACAATGAAGTCTCACTTCCCCCCGGTCAAAAGGGCCATCTGAAAACAGTGTAAAATCCAGAAAGGCAGGACAGGCCATGGAGAACTGGGAGCCTTGTTATGCTGATGGGCGGGATGTAAATTGCCAACAACCACTCGGGAGAAGTGTATGGTGTTTCCTGAAACATCTAAAAAACAAAGCAACAGAGCCTAGGGCACTTCCACTTATGGTCCTATAGCTTAGGGAATTTAAAATCAAAAAGACACAGCCACCCCAAAGTTTGGAAAGGCTCTGTTTACAAGAACCTCGTTTACAGTACAAGTTCAACATTGCAGAAAGTGAAAAATGGATAAAGAAGTTGTGGTATTTACTTACAAAGCAATATCACTCAGCAATGAAATCTGTGTCATCAGGCCCTTAGCAGCACAATGAGTGGATTCAGGTATGATGACTCTAACTGAAATAAGTCACACAGAAAAAGAAACATCATAAGATATCAGTAATACACGGAATGGAAACTTGGCTACACAGGAACTGAATTACAGAACAGAACAGGGTCTCAAATTTAGAAAACCAACTTATTCTTTCTTAAGGGTAAAGGTGAGTTGGGGTGCTGCATAAAACCAGAGATTGAAATGAGCACAGATAAAGTTCCTTAAGCCAAATATGGAATAGACAAGAGCTACTCCTTGCTCAACGAAATGGACTCAACACCGCATATTAAACGCCTAAGAATGTACCTGACTAGTAAGTATCTTAAAACCTATGGATTGCTATGTCTCCGAAAGAGAATCAAGCATGTGTACAGGGGCATAAACGCAGCAGTGATAGGATTGGAGAGGTTCGGTGAGCAAATGAAGACCCTTTGAAGTCACATTGCATGGTACCCATTCCACGGGTTTCAACTACCCAGGTTTTAGGTATTCTTCCTTCAGCTAAAACATGCATGTGGAACCCAGAGTATGATCAACCATGTGATCGGGAGACGTGTTCAAATATGTCTCAGTTTTCCTCCCCTGGTACTCGGGTGCAACATTCCAGACGCTTTACTAACACTCTCCCCACTTGGAGAGTCAGCGCCTTTAACCTCCTGTTTGGCCCAGTTTGCAATTTCTGCGGAAGATGAACAGGAATAGCGAGAACCAATGAGAGGCTAGCTGGAGGTGTCTGGACGGGCAAATTTAACTCTCATTTCCCACCAGGAAGAGGAATTAACCAAAGGCTCAGCATGCCGTACCGGAACCAGATTAGGGCCTGAAGCCATCCTGCGGTGTTGCGGCCAGCTCACAAGAAAGCGAGTTGAAGAAAGGAGCTCAGGGGCACTGTAATTCACAAACCTGCAGAGTTATAAATGACAGCTATCGTCCAAAAATAGACTGAAGTAAGGCTGCCAAGAGGACTTGAAAGCGGGGCAGAATTGCAGGAAACCGATTTCAGGAGGTAGACTGGAATTGCATTGAAAGCATAGGAAAAGAGGCAGAACGTCCACAATGATGCACTTGGCCAAAAAGGGCGTATGCGTTTTTTCCTGAATATATTCAGGAAAAAACGCATACGCCCTTTTTGGCCAACCAAGCAAGCTTGCAAAGGAAATCTGCACTACAATGAAGTCTCACTTCTCCCCGGTCAAAAGGGCCATCTGAAAAAAGTGTAAAATCCAGAAAGGCAGGACACGCCATGGAGAACTGGGAGCCTTGTTATGCTGAAGGGCGGGATGTAAATTGCCAACAAACACTCGGGAGAAGTGTATGGTGTTTCCTGAAACATCTAAAAAACAAAGCAACAGAGCCTAGGGCACTTCCACTTATGGTCCTATAGCTTAGGGAATTTAAAATCAAAAAGACACAGCAACCCCAAAGTTTCGAACGGCTCTGTTTACAAGAACCTCGTTTACAGTACAAGTTCAACATCGCAGAAAGTGAAAAATGGATAAAGAAGTTGTGGTATTTACTTACAAAGCAATATCACTCAGCAATGAAATCTGTGTCATCAGGCCCTTAGCAGCACAATGAGTGGATTCAGGTATGATGATTCTAACTGAAATAAGTCACACAGAAAAAGAAACATCATAAGATATCAGTAATACACGGAATGTAAACTTGGCTACACAGGAACTGAATTACAGAACAGAACAGGGTCTCAAATTTAGAAAACCAACTTATGCTTGCTTAAGGGGAAAGGTGAGTTGGGGTGCTGCATAAAACCAGAGATTGAAATGAGCACAGATAAAGTTCCTTAAGCCAAATATGGAATAGACAAGAGCTACTCCTTGCTCAACGAAATGGACTCAACACCGCATATTAAACGCCTAAGAATGTACCTGACTAGTAAGTATCTTAAAACCTATGGATTGCTATGTCTCCGAAAGAGAATCAAGCATGTGTACAGGGGCATAAACGCAGCAGTGATAGGATTGGAGAGGTTCGGTGAGCAAATGAAGACCCTTTGAAGTCATATTGCATGGTACCCATTCCACGGGTTTCAAATACACAGGTTTAAGGTATTCTTCCTTCAGCTAAAACATGCATGTGGAACCCAAGTATGATCAACCATGTGAACGGGAGACGTGTTCAAATATGTCTCAGTTTTCCTCCCCTGGTACTCGGGTGCAACATTCCAGACGCTTTACTAACACTCTCCCCACTTGGAAAGTCAGCGCCTTTAACCTCCTGTTTGGCCCAGTTTGCAATTTCTGCGGAAGATGAACAGGAATAGCGAGAACCAATGAGAGACTAGCTGGAGGTGTCTGGACGGGCAAATTTAACTCTCATTTCCCACCAGGAAGAGGAAATAACCAAAGGCTCAGCATGCCGTGCCGGAACCAGATTAGGGCCTGAAGACATCCTGCGGTGTTGCGGCCAGGTCACAAGAAAGCGAGTTGAAGAAAGGAGCTCAGGGGCACTGTAATTCACAAACCTGCAGAGTTATAAATGACAGCTATCGTCCAAAAATAGATTGAAGTAAGGCTGCCAAGAGGACTTGAAAGCGGGGCAGAATTGCAGGAAACCGATTTCAGGAGGTAGACTGGAATTGCATTGAAAGCATAGGAAAAGAGGCAGAACGTCCACAATGACGCACTTGGCCAAAAAGGGCGTATGCATTTTTTCCTGAATATATTCAGGAAAAAATGCATACGCCCTTTTTGGCCAACCAAGCAAGCTTGCAAAGGAAATCTGCACTACAATGAAGTCTCACTTCCCCCCGGTCAAAAGGGCCATCTGAAAAAAGTGTAAAATCCAGAAAGGCAGGACAGGCCATGGAGAACTGGGAGCCTTGTTATGCTGATGGGCGGGATGTAAATTGCCAACAACCACTCGGGAGAAGTGTATGGTGTTTCCTGAAACATCTAAAAAACAAAGCAACAGAGCCTAGGGCACTTCCACTTATGGTCCTATAGCTTAGGGAATTTAAAATCAAAAAGACACAGCCACCCCAAAGTTTCGAACGGCTCTGTTTACAAGAACCTCGTTTACAGTACAAGTTCAACATCGCAGAAATTGAAAAATGGATAAAGAAGTTGTGGTATTTACTTACAAAGCAATATCACTCAGCAATGAAATCTGTGTCATCAGGCCCTTAGCAGCACAATGAGTGGATTCAGGTATGATGATTCTAACTGAAATAAGTCACACAGAAAAAGAAACATCATAAGATATCAGTAATACACGGAATGTAAACTTGGCTACACAGGAACTGAATTACAGAACAGAACAGGGTCTCAAATTTAGAAAACCAACTTATGCTTGCTTAAGGGTAAAGGTGAGTTGGGGTGCTGCATAAAACCAGAGATTGAAATGAGCACAGATAAAGTTCCTTAAGCCAAATATGGAATAGACAAGAGCTACTCCTTGCTCAACGAAATGGACTCAACACCGCATATTAAATGCCTAAGAATGTACCTGACTAGTAAGTATCTTAAAACCTATGGATTGCTATGTCTCCGAAAGAGAATCAAGCATGTGTACAGGGGCATAAACGCAGCAGTGATAGGATTGGAGAGGTTCGGTGAGCAAATGAAGACCCTTTGAAGTCATATTGCATGGGACCCATTCCACGGGTTTCAACTACCCAGGTTTTAGGTATTCTTCCTTCAGCTAAAACATGCATGTGGGACCTAGAGTATGATCAACCATGTGAACGGGAGACGTGTTCAAATATGTCTCAGTTTTCCTCCCCTGGTACTCGGGTGCAACATTCCAGACGCTTTACTAACACTCTCCCCACTTGGAAAGTCAGCGCCTTTAACCTCCTGTTTGGCCCAGTTTGCAATTTCTGCGGAAGATGAACAGGAATAGCGAGAACCAATGAGAGGCTAGCTGGAGGTGTCTGGACGGGCAAATTTAACTCTCATTTCCCACCAGGAAGAGGAAATAACCAAAGGCTCAGCATGCCGTGCCGGAACCAGATTAGGGCCTGAAGACATCCTGCGGTGTTGCGGCCAGGTCACAAGAAAGCAAGTTGAAGAAAGGAGCTCAGGGGCACTGTAATTCACAAACCTGCAGAGTTATAAATGACAGCTATCGTCCAAAAATAGACTGAAGTAAGGCTGCCAAGAGGACTTGAAAGCGGGGCAGAATTGCAGGAAACCGATTTCAGGAGGTAGACTGGAATTGCATTGAAAGCATAGGAAAAGAGGCAGAACGTCCACAATGATGCACTTGGCCAAAAAGGGCGTATGCGTTTTTTCCTGAATATATTCAGGAAAAAACGCATACGCCCTTTTTGGCCAACCAAGCAAGCTTGCAAAGGAAATCTGCACTACAATGAAGTCTCACTTCCCCCCGGTCAAAAGGGACATCTGAAAAAAGTGTAAAATCCAGAAAGGCAGGACAGGCCATGGAGAACTGGGAGCCTTGTTATGCTGATGGGCGGGATGTAAATTGCCAACAACCACTCGGGAGAAGTGTATGGTGTTTCCTGAAACATCTAAAAAACAAAGCAACAGAGCCTAGGGCACTTCCACTTATGGTCCTATAGCTTAGGGAAATTAAATTCAAAAAGACACAGCCACCCCAAAGTTTGGAACGGCTCTGTTTACAAGAACCTCGTTTACAGTACAAGTTCAACATCGCAGAAAGTGAAAAATGGATAAAGAACTTGTGGTACTTACGTACAATGCAGTATCACTCAGCAATGAAATCTATGTCATCAGGCCCGTAGCAGCATAATGAGTGGATTCAGGTACGATGATTCTAACTGAAATAAGTCACACAGAAAAAGAAACATCATAAGATATCACTAATACACGGAATGTAAACTTGGCTACACAGGAACTGAATTACAGAACAGAACAGGGTCTCAAATTTAGAAAACCAACTTATGCTTGCTTAAGGGTAAAGGTGAGTTGGGGTGCTGCATAAAACCAGAGATTGAAATGAGCACAGATAAAGTTCCTTAAGCCAAATATGGAATAGACAAGAGCTACTCCTTGCTCAACGAAATGGACTCAACACCGCATATTAAATGCCTAAGAATGTACCTGACTAGTAAGTATCTTAAAACCTATGGATTGCTATGTCTCCGAAAGAGAATCAAGCATGTGTACAGGGGCATAAACGCAGCAGTGATAGGATTGGAGAGGTTCGGTGAGCAAATGAAGACCCTTTGAAGTCATATTGCATGGTACCCATTCCACGGGTTTCAACTACCCAGGTTTAAGGTATTCTTCCTTCAGCTAAAACATGCATGTGGGACCTAGAGTATGATCAACCATGTGATCGGGAGACGTGTTCAAATATGTCTCAGTTTTCGTACCCTGGTACTCGGGTGCAACATTCCAGACGCTTTACTAACACTCTCCCCACTTGGAGAGTCAGTCCCTTTAACCTCCTGTTTGGCCCAGTTTGCAATTTCTGTGGAAGATGAACAGGAATAGCGAGAACCAATGAGAGACTAGCTGGAGGTGTCTGGATGGGCAAATTTAACTCTCATTTCCCACCAGGAAGAGGAATTAACCAAAGGCTCAGCGTGCCGTGCCGGAACCAGATTAGGGCCTGAAGACATCCTGCGGTGTTGCGGCCAGGTCACAAGAAAGCAAGTTGAAGAAAGGAGCTCAGGGGCACTGTAATTCACAAACCTGCAGAGTTATAAATGACAGCTATTGTCCAAAAATAGACTGAAGTAAGGCTGCCAAGAGGACTTGAAAGCGGGGCAGAATTGCAGGAAACCGATTTCAGGAGGTAGACTGGAATTGCATTGAAAGCATAGGAAAAGAGGCAGAACGTCCACAATGATGCACTTGGCCAAAAAGGGCGTATGCGTTTTTTCCTGAATATATTCAGGAAAAAACGCATACGCCCTTTTTGGCCAACCAAGCAAGCTTGCAAAGGAAATCTGCACTACAATGAAGTCTCACTTCCCCCCGGTCAAAAGGGCCATCTGAAAAAAGTGTAAAATCCAGAAAGGCAGGACAGGCCATGGAGAACTGGGAGCCTTGTTATGCTGATGGGCGGGATGTAAATTGCCAACAACCACTCGGGAGAAGTGTATGGTGTTTCCTGAAACATCTAAAAAACAAAGCAACAGAGCCTAGGGCACTTCCACTTATGGTCCTATAGCTTAGGGAATTTAAAATCAAAAAGACACAGCCACCCCAAAGTTTCGAACGGCTCTGTTTACAAGAACCTCGTTTACAGTACAAGTTCAACATCGCAGAAATTGAAAAATGGATAAAGAAGTTGTGGTATTTACTTACAAAGCAATATCACTCAGCAATGAAATCTGTGTCATCAGGCCCTTAGCAGCACAATGAGTGGATTCAGGTATGATGATTCTAACTGAAATAAGTCACACAGAAAAAGAAACATCATAAGATATCAGTAATACACGGAATTGAAACTTGGCTACACAGGAACTGAATTACAGAACAGAACAGGGTCTCAAATTTAGAAAACCAACTTATGCTTGCTTAAGGGTAAAGGTGAGTTGGGGTGCTGCATAAAACCAGAGATTGAAATGAGCACAGATAAAGTTCCTTAAGCCAAATATGGAATAGACAAGAGCTACTCCTTGCTCAACGAAATGGACTCAACACCGCATATTAAACGCCTAAGAATGTACCTGACTAGTAAGTATCTTAAAACCTATGGATTGCTATGTCTCCGAAAGAGAATCAAGCATGTGTACAGGGGCATAAACGCAGCAGTGATAGGATTGGAGAGGTTCGGTGAGCAAATGAAGACCCTTTGAAGTCATATTGCATGGTACCCATTCCACGGGTTTCAAATACACAGGTTTAAGGTATTCTTCCTTCAGCTAAAACATGCATGTGGAACCCAAGTATGATCAACCATGTGAACGGGAGACGTGTTCAAATATGTCTCAGTTTTCCTCCCCTGGTACTCGGGTGCAACATTCCAGACGCTTTACTAACACTCTCCCCACTTGGAAAGTCAGCGCCTTTAACCTCCTGTTTGGCCCAGTTTGCAATTTCTGCGGAAGATGAACAGGAATAGCGAGAACCAATGAGAGACTAGCTGGAGGTGTCTGAACGGGCAAATTTAACTCTCATTTCCCACCAGGAAGAGGAAATAACCAAAGGCTCAGCATGCCGTGCCGGAACCAGATTAGGGCCTGAAGACATCCTGCGGTGTTGCGGCCAGGTCACAAGAAAGCGAGTTGAAGAAAGGAGCTCAGGGGCACTGTAATTCACAAACCTGCAGAGTTATAAATGACAGCTATCGTCCAAAAATAGACTGAAGTAAGGCTGCCAAGAGGACTTGAAAGCGGGGCAGAATTGCAGGAAACCGATTTCAGGAGGTAGACTGGAATTGCATTGAAAGCATAGGAAAAGAGGCAGAACGTCCACAATGATGCACTTGGCCAAAAAGGGCGTATGCGTTTTTTCCTGAATATATTCAGGAAAAAACGCATACGCCCTTTTTGGCCAACCAAGCAAGCTTGCAAAGGAAATCTGCACTACAATGAAGTCTCACTTCCCCCCGGTCAAAAGGGCCATCTGAAAAAAGTGTAAAATCCAGAAAGGCAGGACAGGCCATGGAGAACTGGGAGCCTTGTTATGCTGATGGGCGGGATGTAAATTGCCAACAACCACTCGGGAGAAGTGTATGGTGTTTCCTGAAACATCTAAAAAACAAAGCAACAGAGCCTAGGGCACTTCCACTTATGGTCCTATAGCTTAGGGAAATTAAATTCAAAAAGACACAGCCACCCCAAAGTTTGGAACGGCTCTGTTTACAAGAACCTCGTTTACAGTACAAGTTCAACATCGCAGAAAGTGAAAAATGGATAAAGAACTTGTGGTACTTACGTACAATGCAGTATCACTCAGCAATGAAATCTATGTCATCAGGCCCGTAGCAGCATAATGAGTGGATTCAGGTACGATGATTCTAACTGAAATAAGTCACACAGAAAAAGAAACATCATAAGATATCACTAATACACGGAATGTAAACTTGGCTACACAGGAACTGAATTACAGAACAGAACAGGGTCTCAAATTTAGAAAACCAACTTATGCTTGCTTAAGGGTAAAGGTGAGTTGGGGTGCTGCATAAAACCAGAGATTGAAATGAGCACAGATAAAGTTCCTTAAGCCAAATATGGAATAGACAAGAGCTACTCCTTGCTCAACGAAATGGACTCAACACCGCATATTAAATGCCTAAGAATGTACCTGACTAGTAAGTATCTTAAAACCTATGGATTGCTATGTCTCCGAAAGAGAATCAAGCATGTGTACAGGGGCATAAACGCAGCAGTGATAGGATTGGAGAGGTTCGGTGAGCAAATGAAGACCCTTTGAAGTCATATTGCATGGGACCCATTCCACGGGTTTCAACTACCCAGGTTTTAGGTATTCTTCCTTCAGCTAAAACATGCATGTGGGACCTAGAGTATGATCAACCATGTGAACGGGAGACGTGTTCAAATATGTCTCAGTTTTCCTCCCCTGGTACTCGGGTGCAACATTCCAGACGCTTTACTAACACTCTCCCCACTTGGAAAGTCAGCGCCTTTAACCTCCTGTTTGGCCCAGTTTGCAATTTCTGCGGAAGATGAACAGGAATAGCGAGAACCAATGAGAGGCTAGCTGGAGGTGTCTGGACGGGCAAATTTAACTCTCATTTCCCACCAGGAAGAGGAAATAACCAAAGGCTCAGCATGCCGTGCCGGAACCAGATTAGGGCCTGAAGACATCCTGCGGTGTTGCGGCCAGGTCACAAGAAAGCGAGTTGAAGAAAGGAGCTCAGGGGCACTGTAATTCACAAACCTGCAGAGTTATAAATGACAGCTATCGTCCAAAAATAGACTGAAGTAAGGCTGCCAAGAGGACTTGAAAGCGGGGCAGAATTGCAGGAAACCGATTTCAGGAGGTAGACTGGAATTGCATTGAAAGCATAGGAAAAGAGGCAGAACGTCCACAATGATGCACTTGGCCAAAAAGGGCGTATGCGTTTTTTCCTGAATATATTCAGGAAAAAACGCATACGCCCTTTTTGGCCAACCAAGCAAGCTTGCAAAGGAAATCTGCACTACAATGAAGTCTCACTTCCCCCCGGTCAAAAGGGCCATCTGAAAAAAGTGTAAAATCCAGAAAGGCAGGACAGGCCATGGAGAACTGGGAGCCTTGTTATGCTGATGGGCGGGATGTAAATTGCCAACAACCACTCGGGAGAAGTGTATGGTGTTTCCTGAAACATCTAAAAAACAAAGCAACAGAGCCTAGGGCACTTCCACTTATGGTCCTATAGCTTAGGGAAATTAAATTCAAAAAGACACAGCCACCCCAAAGTTTGGAACGGCTCTGTTTACAAGAACCTCGTTTACAGTACAAGTTCAACATCGCAGAAAGTGAAAAATGGATAAAGAACTTGTGGTACTTACGTACAATGCAGTATCACTCAGCAATGAAATCTATGTCATCAGGCCCGTAGCAGCATAATGAGTGGATTCAGGTACGATGATTCTAACTGAAATAAGTCACACAGAAAAAGAAACATCATAAGATATCACTAATACACGGAATGTAAACTTGGCTACACAGGAACTGAATTACAGAACAGAACAGGGTCTCAAATTTAGAAAAACCAACTTATGCTTGCTTAAGGGTAAAGGTGAGTTGGGGTGCTGCATAAAACCAGAGATTGAAATGAGCACAGATAAAGTTCCTTAAGCCAAATATGGAATAGACAAGAGCTACTCCTTGCTCAACGAAATGGACTCAACACCGCATATTAAATGCCTAAGAATGTACCTGACTAGTAAGTATCTTAAAACCTATGGATTGCTATGTCTCCGAAAGAGAATCAAGCATGTGTACAGGGGCATAAACGCAGCAGTGATAGGATTGGAGAGGTTCGGTGAGCAAATGAAGACCCTTTGAAGTCATATTGCATGGTACCCATTCCACGGGTTTCAACTACCCAGGTTTAAGGTATTCTTCCTTTCAGCTAAAACATGCATGTGGGACCTAGAGTATGATCAACCATGTGATCGGGAGACGTGTTCAAATATGTCTCAGTTTTCGTACCCTGGTACTCGGGTGCAACATTCCAGACGCTTTACTAACACTCTCCCCACTTGGAGAGTCAGTCCCTTTAACCTCCTGTTTGGCCCAGTTTGCAATTTCTGTGGAAGATGAACAGGAATAGCGAGAACCAATGAGAGACTAGCTGGAGGTGTCTGGATGGGCAAATTTAACTCTCATTTCCCACCAGGAAGAGGAATTAACCAAAGGCTCAGCGTGCCGTGCCGGAACCAGATTAGGGCCTGAAGACATCCTGCGGTGTTGCGGCCAGGTCACAAGAAAGCAAGTTGAAGAAAGGAGCTCAGGGGCACTGTAATTCACAAACCTGCAGAGTTATAAATGACAGCTATTGTCCAAAAATAGACTGAAGTAAGGCTGCCAAGAGGACTTGAAAGCGGGGCAGAATTGCAGGAAACCGATTTCAGGAGGTAGACTGGAATTGCATTGAAAGCATAGGAAAAGAGGCAGAACGTCCACAATGATGCACTTGGCCAAAAAGGGCGTATGCGTTTTTTCCTGAATATATTCAGGAAAAAACGCATACGCCCTTTTTGGCCAACCAAGCAAGCTTGCAAAGGAAATCTGCACTACAATGAAGTCTCACTTCCCCCGGTCAAAAGGGCCATCTGAAAAAAGTGTAAAATCCAGAAAGGCAGGACAGGCCATGGAGAACTGGGAGCCTTGTTATGCTGATGGGCGGGATGTAAATTGCCAACAACCACTCGGGAGAAGTGTATGGTGTTTCCTGAAACATCTAAAAAACAAAGCAACAGAGCCTAGGGCACTTCCACTTATGGTCCTATAGCTTAGGGAATTTAAAATCAAAAAGACACAGCCACCCCAAAGTTTCGAACGGCTCTGTTTACAAGAACCTCGTTTACAGTACAAGTTCAACATCGCAGAAATTGAAAAATGGATAAAGAAGTTGTGGTATTTACTTACAAAGCAATATCACTCAGCAATGAAATCTGTGTCATCAGGCCCTTAGCAGCACAATGAGTGGATTCAGGTATGATGATTCTAACTGAAATAAGTCACACAGAAAAAGAAACATCATAAGATATCAGTAATACACGGAATGTAAACTTGGCTACACAGGAACTGAATTACAGAACAGAACAGGGTCTCAAATTTAGAAAACCAACTTATGCTTGCTTAAGGGTAAAGGTGAGTTGGGGTGCTGCATAAAACCAGAGATTGAAATGAGCACAGATAAAGTTCCTTAAGCCAAATATGGAATAGACAAGAGCTACTCCTTGCTCAACGAAATGGACTCAACACCGCATATTAAACGCCTAAGAATGTACCTGACTAGTAAGTATCTTAAAACCTATGGATTGCTATGTCTCCGAAAGAGAATCAAGCATGTGTACAGGGGCATAAACGCAGCAGTGATAGGATTGGAGAGGTTCGGTGAGCAAATGAAGACCCTTTGAAGTCATATTGCATGGTACCCATTCCACGGGTTTCAAATACACAGGTTTAAGGTATTCTTCCTTCAGCTAAAACATGCATGTGGAACCCAAGTATGATCAACCATGTGAACGGGAGACGTGTTCAAATATGTCTCAGTTTTCCTCCCCTGGTACTCGGGTGCAACATTCCAGACGCTTTACTAACACTCTCCCCACTTGGAAAGTCAGCGCCTTTAACCTCCTGTTTGGCCCAGTTTGCAATTTCTGCGGAAGATGAACAGGAATAGCGAGAACCAATGAGAGACTAGCTGGAGGTGTCTGGACGGGCAAATTTAACTCTCATTTCCCACCAGGAAGAGGAAATAACCAAAGGCTCAGCATGCCGTGCCGGAACCAGATTAGGGCCTGAAGACATCCTGCGGTGTTGCGGCCAGGTCACAAGAAAGCGAGTTGAAGAAAGGAGCTCAGGGGCACTGTAATTCACAAACCTGCAGAGTTATAAATGACAGCTATCGTCCAAAAATAGACTGAAGTAAGGCTGCCAAGAGGACTTGAAAGCGGGGCAGAATTGCAGGAAACCGATTTCAGGAGGTAGACTGGAATTGCATTGAAAGCATAGGAAAAGAGGCAGAACGTCCACAATGATGCACTTGGCCAAAAAGGGCGTATGCGTTTTTTCCTGAATATATTCAGGAAAAAACGCATACGCCCTTTTTGGCCAACCAAGCAAGCTTGCAAAGGAAATCTGCACTACAATGAAGTCTCACTTCCCCCCGGTCAAAAGGGCCATCTGAAAAAAGTGTAAAATCCAGAAAGGCAGGACAGGCCATGGAGAACTGGGAGCCTTGTTATGCTGATGGGCGGGATGTAAATTGCCAACAACCACTCGGGAGAAGTGTATGGTGTTTCCTGAAACATCTAAAAAACAAAGCAACAGAGCCTAGGGCACTTCCACTTATGGTCCTATAGCTTAGGGAAATTAAATTCAAAAAGACACAGCCACCCCAAAGTTTGGAACGGCTCTGTTTACAAGAACCTCGTTTACAGTACAAGTTCAACATCGCAGAAAGTGAAAAATGGATAAAGAACTTGTGGTACTTACGTACAATGCAGTATCACTCAGCAATGAAATCTATGTCATCAGGCCCGTAGCAGCATAATGAGTGGATTCAGGTACGATGATTCTAACTGAAATAAGTCACACAGAAAAAGAAACATCATAAGATATCACTATTACACGGAATGTAAACTTGGCTACACAGGAACTGAATTACAGAACAGAACAGGGTCTCAAATTTAGAAAACCAACTTATGCTTGCTTAAGGGTAAAGGTGAGTTGGGGTGCTGCATAAAACCAGAGATTGAAATGAGCACAGATAAAGTTCCTTAAGCCAAATATGGAATAGACAAGAGCTACTCCTTGCTCAACGAAATGGACTCAACACCGCATATTAAATGCCTAAGAATGTACCTGACTAGTAAGTATCTTAAAACCTATGGATTGCTATGTCTCCGAAAGAGAATCAAGCATGTGTACAGGGGCATAAACGCAGCAGTGATAGGATTGGAGAGGTTCGGTGAGCAAATGAAGACCCTTTGAAGTCATATTGCATGGGACCCATTCCACGGGTTT